>NC_084636.1:17725101-17935101 GCF_033978795.1 Nerophis ophidion
TCCGGAGCAAAAAAATATATAAAAATGACTTGTTGGAGAAAATTCGGATATCTTGAGCCTGTGGGTCCTTTAAAGGAGCTTCAATGGTTAGAAGGCGTACTTGAGTGTGGACATGAACAGTGTGCAGTGCAGGACGGACTTAAAGCGGACATAAGTAGACACATTCTTAGTTTTGGCAGTTAATGCAAAGAGCAACGATGCAACAACATGCACGGAGCACTTAAAGATAGCACAGCCATTCATTTTGCACAAATCAGAAGAAATAGAGTATAAATGTGTCCAAAAACATTAGAAAACACATCTTTGTGTGGTCTTACGAGTAGAAACAACACGTGACAAAAACAGTACAGTATTAACGCACATCAAAGTGTTATGTCCAATTATATTACATTGGTGTCAAAAACATCCCTTGTCGTGTACAACTACTTTGTATATTAAATGCACTTTTCCTGCAAGTGCCTCCACAGCATTGTCGTGACAGCACGGTATGGCTTAGAAAAAGGTCAATTGAATAAAAGCAACACAAAGGAAGGAGTAGAAAATAATCAGAGGTCAAACCAGTTGATTTGTTCTTGATATGCCGCGTGTTAAAGAGTCCTTCTTCAGGTCTCTGCTGAGTATTTGTTACAAGTCTTTGGTCCCCTTGGATCCTGCAGGAGTCCAAAGGGTATGTAAACAGTCGTCGACGCAGCTCGCTGCTAAATAAAAGCAAACGTTAAATTCAATGGCAACTCTAAAAGAGAGTGAGAGAACAAACGGAAGATGATCAGTGGCAGTGCGGTTTGTTGTTGTGTGTTGTGTCTTGTACTGTGTGATACAATGTTTGTGCTTCATTTTGTCTGGATGTCCACATCATGACGTGTGTGTGTGTGTGTGCGTGTGTGTGTGTGTGTGTGTGTGTGTGTGTGTGTATGTGTGTGTGTGTTAATTTAAGGGGGACACGAAGGCTCACTGGTTATGTCGCTGTGCAATGAAAATCTATTTATTAAGAGACATCGTTTAACCTTCGTCTTGTGTTAGGGTCGGCATCGACCCGTTTTAGTTTTTAAATGCATGAAAGAAGCACATAAATTTATTTTTTTGCATTAAGGCTTTTTGATTTTTTCAGGGACCTCTATTTCAACAAAACAAAACTTTTTTTTTTTTTTTTTTTTTCCACTAAATCATAAAATGTTCTGGTTAAACTTATGACCTTGGTGATGTTAGGGTCGGTTTCCACCCAGTTATAAACATAAGATTATCAAGCAATAATTAGAACCAAAACCGAACACACTGACAGCCAGCTCCTCTCCCAATCATGTGAGCTTTAGGGGATTCTCATTTTACCTTGTTTTCCAGTACAAAAACAAACAAGTGAGGTCAATTCAGTATAACATTATTAAAATGAAAAAATTAATAAAACTAATTTATTTAAGAGATGTGTCCTAGTACCCCTCAGTAATAGTCAGGTAACACAACATTTTATTTATTTATACGATTCTCTTAAGGTTCATTTTACCATTTTTAAAATTGAAATCGAGGGGTATAGTGACAAAAAAAAAGGCCCGATGGCCCACACCAAAAATATTAAAACCAATATTTTCATGGATAAGGAAGCCTAACAAGGTAACCAAGAGATGAGAAACAAATAGTTTTTAGTGTAATTTACAGCTGATTTAAGACATGGGCCAAAACCGACCCGTTCACATAAGAGATGGTAACAAGAGGAAGGTTAAAAAAAAAAAAACATGATTTACAAAAAAATTATTAAAATAAAAAAAGTCGGCGATACATTCATCAATTTTTTTTGCCATTATTAGAATGATTTCTAATAAAAAGTGGAGCTAATTGGTGATAGAATGTTTTTTTGTTTTGTTTTGTTTTTAAATTTCCAAAACACGTGGAAAAACATTAGTTTAATTTAATGTTTTTAAATTGTGTTACAGTAAATTAAAATATGTTTGGACCATTCTCTTAACCATCCTCTTTTTCGCATGAAATAGCAAACTTACACAATTTGGACATACATTCTTTTCTTCGCCTTTGTTTTCTCAATAAAAAAAAAAGGTTTTAAAAAAAAAGAAATATATTTTTGAAATACATTCTTTAAATACATACTTTTTTTTTCTTGCACAGCGATAGTTTCTGAACGCTTAGACCAGAGGTCCCCAAACTTTTTGACTCGGGGGCCGCATTGAGTTAAATTATGTGAACTTATCGATGGGAAAATGCATTTTTAGACAATACTATTTGCCTGAGTGGCTAGGAGACACCGAGAGTAACAAGCGGTAGAAAATGGATTAGAAAAGCCAGATTTTAGGACAAAATATTTAAAAAAAAAAATTTTTTTTTTTTTTTTTTTAACTCCCGCGGGCCGGATTTTGGACACTGGCGGCTCGTTTCCGCGGGCCGTAGTCTGGGGTCCCCTGGTTTGGACTGAACGTTAGAGATGGTAAAGAAGATCAACGTAAGTATTGTGTGCAGGTTTGTGTGTGCGTAGGTATGTAAGTGTGTGTGTGTGTCTGTGTGCGTGCGTGCGTGTGTGTGTGTGTGTGTACGTGCATGCGTGTTGGGGATTCAGCTGAATGCCTCATCATCCGTATCTTCAATTAGAACCTTTGTGTCCTTTTTGGATCTGTAAAAAAAAGAGGAGCAAGTTTATCTGTTGAGACATATTGTGTGTACATTAAGAGACTTTACATACGTTGTTCAGGGATATAAATATACACAGTAAATATCTGTACACGTTACTGCAGTTATTCTCAAACTAATTGTACGCCAAAAAAAAACATAATTAAATATTCAAACTAGGGTTGTACAGTATACCAGTAGTATTAATGAATCAAAAACGGTACTATACTCTGTTTGAAAAGTAGCGGGTTCCCTTTTTATTTTTTTAACGGGCATGACGGCGCGCCATCCCGTCATGACATTGCTGGTTTTACAAGCAGAGGAGCATGTTCGGCAGTGCACAATCACGGAGTACTTTCAAGCAGACAGTGTGTAGACAGAAAAGGGAGAACGGACACATTTTGGCCTAAAAACTGACAATTAAGGTGAGGTTATAACACCGAAACGACCTCAAGAAGAGGTGCTTTAAGACATGGCTAGCGGCTAATTTCCATCCGTAGTCAGCAGTGATTTAGCTACTTCTAAGTTACTAATCCTAGCTTCCATGGCGACAAATAAAGTGAGTTTCTTACAAGTATCATCCCTGCAGGACGAGGAATAGCGAAACATGCGTCACTGTCCCCTCTAACAAAAGCTAGCTCGCCTGAATAAACAAATGCCATGGGATGATTTACACCTGACATTCACTGCATTGATACCAAGTACAATAGGGTATCTAGTCGATACTACTATGATCGCATCGATATTTTTTTATCGTCCAAAAATAAGTGATTATTACATTTTAACAGAAGTGTAGATAGTGTTAAAACAGAAAATAAGTAGATATTAACAGTAAATGAACAAGTGGATTAATAATAATTTTTCACAGCTTGTTCTTTATAATTTTGACAAAATAATAGAATGAGAAATGACAATATGTTACTGCATACGTGAGCAGAATAAATAGGAGCCTTTGTTTGTTTACTTACTACTAAAAGACAAGTTGTCTTGTATAGTCACTATTTTATTTAAGGACAAAATTGCAATAAGAAACATATGTTTAATGTACCATAAGATTTTTTTTTTGTTAAAATAAAGCCAGTAATGCTATTTTTTGTGGTCCCCTTCATTTAGAAAAGTATCGAAATAAATGTTGGTACCGGTACAAAAATATTGGTATCGGGACAACCCTAATTGAAACATAGTGTTACTGTTCAAACTGTGTATAATGTCACAGTGGCCAAAAATAATAAATATACTTGGTAAATAAAATCTCTGCCTTGTTTTAATGAGTATTTAGGCCTACTACGCTACTGTATTTCAATGATAGTCATTAAGGTGGTTCTTGAAGAGCCAAGTGTTGGAGAATGTACAGCAATTCTTCTCAAGTAAAGAGGAGAAAATAACCTAAGAGGAAAAACTAATTTAAAACATTTGTTTGCTGGTACACCACTAAAAACCTTTAGCACATCTGTATGTGGTAATAAATTAGGGAATGGGTTAAGTAAACAAGTTAAACATTGTACTGATACGATCCAGTTTAAGAGGTTGTTCAAATTAATAGTGCTTACAAAGTAAAAAGAAGAATTATGAGAAACACTTCCAACCTTATTGAAAATGGGATATTCTTAATCTCAGTATGTTTATCATGACTGACTTAATTATCTATGACAAAAAACTGCTGTATTAATCATTCACTGATGTCATTGTGCTATAAAAAGAAGTCAATAAATCAACGTATGTATTTGTTAACACTCTAAAGTGGGAAAGGGGTAAGATTAAATAAGCTTTGCTTCTTCCTACTCCTATTAGGACAGGATGTATAGAGAAATGATATGAAATTGTGTGATGTATTATGCTGTAAGTGTGTTCATGTTCGAAAAAAACCAAAAAAAAAAAAAAAAGAGGTGGTACTTGGTGAAAAAGGTTTGAGAGCCACTGACTGAGCGACTATTTTTTCGGGTGAAAAAATGGCTTTACAAGCAATGATAAATGGGTTATACTTGTATAGCGCTTTTCTGCCTTAAAGGGACTCAAAGCGCTTTGACACTTGTGGAGAGACAGAACCGACGGGCCGACAGCGGGGTAGGGCAAACAGTGGTCCTACTCAATGTGGCGGCCAGGAGGCGGAGTATGCAGCGTCGCTCCAGGCACGCCCCGCCTCTCCGTTGCGCTGCATACTCCGCCTCCTGGCCGCCATCTTGAGTAGGACCACGGTTTTCCCTATCTCGCTGTCGGCCCGTCGGTTCCTTCTCTCCACAACACTATTTCCACATTCACACACTGATGGAGGGAGCTGCCATCAAGGCCCTAACCACGACCCATCTGGAGCAAGGGTGAAGTGTCTTGCTCAAGGACACAACAGACGTGACGAGGTTGGTAGAAGGTGGGGATCGAACCAGGAACCCTCAAGTCGCTGGCACGGCCACTCTCCCAACTGCGCCACGCTGTCCCCCAATCACCAAGATCAATGATAAAACTAGATTTTTGTGCGGAATTTATGCATTTATCACCAGCGATACACTTTTAAAACCCTTGCCGGTGCCCTCATACAGTGTCATTTTGACTACGCCTGCACCTCCATGGTTGACCACTATCCCCAAGCCACTAAAAACAAAACTGCAAACTTCCGAGAACAAAATGGTGAGACTCCCGCTCAACCTGCCTTGCAGGACTCACCTATCAAGCCCACTTTACCAAAAAAGGGATGGCTTAGAGTTGAAGAAAGCGTACACCAAATTGCAATGTGTCTGGTATTCAAAATACTCAGAGAAACTGTCCCCAAGTACCTGTCCAACTATTTCACCAGAGTAAGTGATACTCACAGGTACGACACGAGAGGGAGGTCCTCAGACCTCGTCCCCCCAACTTCAAGACTCTCATGGGAAAAAATGCATTCTACTATTTTGCCACCACACAGTGGAATGCACTACCAACAGACCTTAAAATTCGAACTTCCGTACTAAATTTTAAAACTGCCATAAAATCCTGCCTCAGCTCAACCTCTATCTCAGTGGTTCTCAATTGGGGGTACGCGTACCCCTGGGGGTACTTGAAGGTATGCCAAGGGGTATGTGAGATTTTTTTTTAAATATTCCAAAAATAGCAACAATTCAAATATCCTTTATAAATATATTTATTGAATAATACTTCAACAAAATATGAATGTAAGTTCATAAACTGTGAAAATAAATGCAACAATGCAATATTCAGTGTTGACAGCTAGATTTTTTGTGGACATGTTCCATAAATATTGACCTTAAAGATTTCTTTTTTTGTGGAGAAATGTTTAGAATTTAGTTAATGAATCCAGATGGATCTCTATTAAAATCCCCAAAGAAGGCACTTTAAAGGCCTACTGAAACCCACTACTACCGACCACGCAGTCTGATAGTTTATATATCAATGATGAAATATTAACATTGCAACACATGCCAATACGGCCTTTTTAGTTTACTAAATTGCAAATTTAAATTTCCCGGGACTTTTTTCTTGAAAACGTCGCGTAATGATGACGTGTACGCGTGACGTCACGGGCTGGTATGAATATGAGTGCTGCGCACACACACACAGCTAAAAGTTGTCTCCTTTAACGGCATAATTACACAGTATTTTGGACATCTGTGTTGCTGAATCTTTTGCAATTTGTTCAATTAATATAAGAGAAGTCAAAGTAGAAAGACGGAGTTGGGAATCTTTAGCCTTTAGCCACACAAACACACGGTGATTCCTTGTTTAAAATTCACGAAGGTGAAACTTTTCCATGGATCAGAACGGACATGGATCCAGACTACATGTCAACCAGCAGGTTTCGGTGAGAAAATTGTGGTTAAAAAGTCGCCTCTTACCGGATATCAGCTGAGCTTCTGCCTCCCGTACAGCTGCCGTCGACTTCCCCGAGACACTGCGCTTCAACACCCGGCCGTGGACGTACACTTCCAACTATCAGGTACTGTTAAACTCACTAAAACACTAGCAACACAATAGAAGGATAAGGGATTTCCCAGAATTATCCTAGTAAAAGTCTCTAAAAACATATGAATCCGTCTCAATGCAACGCGATTGCAATCGCGTTTTTTTTTTTTTCGTTTTTTCTTGTCCGTCGCTTTCAATATCCTCAAACACGAATCTTCCATCCTCGCTCAAATTAATGGGGAAATTGTCGTTTTCTCGGTTGGAACAGTTGTTTTTGTTGGAGGCTCCCATTAAAATCAATGTGAATATATGAGGATCCATCAACATGTGACGTCATCGCCTGCTACTTCCGGTAGAGGCAGGGCTTTTCTCCAGTTGCGAACTTCATCGTGGATGTTCTCTACTAAATCCTTTCAGCAAAAATATGGCAATATCGCAAAATGATCAAGTATGACACATAGAATGGACTTGCTATCCCCGTTTAAATAAGAAAATCTCATTTCAGTAGGCCTTTAAGTTGATGATTACTTCTATATGTAGAAATATTTATTCATAATTGAATCACTTGTTTATTTTTCAAGAAGTTTTTAGTTATTTTTATATCTTTTTTTCCAAATAGTTTAAGAAAGACCACTACAAATGAGCAATATTTTGCACTGTTATACAATTTAATAAATCAGAAACGGATGACAAAGTGCTGTATTTTACTTCTTTATCTCTTTTTTTCCAACCAAAAATATTTTGCTCTGATTAAGGGGTACTTGAATTAAAAAAAATGTTCACAGGGGGTACATCACTGAAAAAAGGTTGAGAACCACTGCTCTATCTGATCTGCACCAAAATTGATGCCCAACAACTTTCCGAAGCATCAAACAGGTTTATATGTGGTTATAGTGTATAGATATTTTCTCATTATGTTTTGCACACTCTTGGAGTCAACATGTGCATAGGCTTGTACATAGTGTATATATCCTTACCCCCCCCCCCCCTATTTTTTGTACATATTGTTTTTCAAATCACCTGATATGTATACTGTACATAGTTTATTCATTTTTTTTAACGTATTTCTTATATACATGTTACAGGTAGGGCTGGGCGATATATCGATATACTCGATATATCGCGGGTTTGTCTCTGTGCGATATAGAAAATGACTATATCGTGATATTCCAGTATACCTTCTCACGCAGTCGCTTTTAGCTGCGGGCATTGCACTACAGCCTCTTCTCGCTCTATGTTGTCTCTCCTTCTCACAAAGACATAAAATAAGCGCACCTTCTTATACGTCACATACGTATACGCACTCCCGGAGCAGAGACGTAGCGGCATGGGTAACGTTAGCTGTGGTGCGAGTGGTAATACAAGGAAAAGAAGGTGCGAATCTGGTAACAAATGAAGGAAGAATCAATTCCCAAGAAAAACCGCAGGGGGTCCATCGTCTGGCGGTTGTTCGGCTTCAAGTGAGAATATGTCGAACAGAAAATATTTCAAGTGTGGGGCAAAAGCGTTGCTACAAAAAGTAGCATTACTGGTAATATGTAGCATAATTTAAAAATTCACCTGCTAGAAAATGAAGAGTGCTCGAAACTCCGCATATTAACATCTCTGTTTGGTGCCACCATTTCCATTATCAACACCGTATGAAAAAAATAGTCAACAACAGAAGAAGATAACGTCCGCAGGAAACTACCACATAGCGAAGGACATACACTATTTGATTTCCTATTAAGCAGCTCATTTTTATTTGTGACATCATGCAGAAAAGTGCACTTTATTTGTTTTAAACTATTGTAGTGGCGTTGTGTACAAAAAGTGCACTTTAATTTAGTGTTGTTTTGATAAGTCATCTTAGTGACATCATGCACAAAAGTGCTTGTTTTAAAATGTCTGACAATCTTACACCTTCTGTTTTGAAATGACATGAATGTTTGTGCCACTGCTTAATAACTGTTTAATAAATACAGTTTTGGTCAATTGACTTAGTTGTGATTTCCCTCTGCATGAAAGTTTAAAATGAGCGTATATTAATGCAGTATGAACAAGAATGTTTAATGTACACAGTGTTCATTCAAGGCTGAGGCAAAATATCGAGATACTGTATCATGACATGGCCTAAAAATATCGAGATATTAAAAAAGGCCATATTACAGGTTATATATATATATATATATATTATATATATATTATTATTGAATGTATCAACTGTGATGACTATTTAATGGTCCACAATGGAAACAAGCCTTTTAGCTTTTTGTGCCAACCATTTGCCTTTTTAAAGCATTACATGGATTCAATTCTTTAAGATTTCAATAAACTTCTCAATCAATCAATCAATCAAAAACCACATTGGAACACATAAAGTGGATGATTGTGAGTTTTCATCATGGACTGTGCGTGTGTACCTATTATTAGGCCAATAATTATTTATTTTTATTTTTAAATGCTCCATTGTCAAGGTGTTTATGTGAACGTCTTACTGCGAGGCGGACAGTAGAGGGCGCCGCAGCGAGAGGCTGTAGGACCTCTTCCACATCTTCTTGCCAGAACGATTCCTGACTCCGTCGTCGTGGTCCATCATCTGCTCCAGCAGCGTCTGGTCGTCGGCGTTGAGCGGTGCCACGGAAATATCTCTCACCGCACGGAACTCACCGCAGTTGTTCAGGTGTTCGTTCTCCAGACGGAAGAAGTTCCACACAAAGCGCCTGAGGATGAAGGCGGTCATGATACAGTATGAGTGATCCTCTTTTATGCTAATTGCCTTTACAATGGTGTTGTAACAGTACAGCATACACGGTCTGCTTACCTTTCATTAATTTGTTCCACATTTGAGAAAAGAGCCGCTGAATATATATATATATATATATATATATATATATATATATATATATATATATATATATATATAAAGTGGGGCAAAAAAGTATTTAGTCAGCCACCGATTGTACAAATTCTTCCACTTAAAATGATGACAGAGATCTGTAATTTTCATCATAGGTACACTTCAACTGTGAGAGACAGAATGTGAAAAAAAATCCAGGAACTCACATTGCAGGAATTTTAAAGAATTTATTTGTAAATTATGGTGGAAAATAAGTATTTGGTCACTTCAAACAAGGAAGATCTCTGGCTCTCACAGACCTGTAACTTCTTCTTTAAGAAGCTCTTCTGTCCCTCCACTCGTTACCTGTATTAATGGCACTTGTTTGAACTCGTTATCTGTATAAAAGACACCTGTCCACAGCCTCAAACAGTCAGACTCCAAACTCCACTATGGCCAAGACCAAAGAACTGTCGAAGGACACCAGGAAAAGAATTGTAGACCGGCACCAGACCGGGAAGAGTGAATCTACAATAGGCAAGCAGCTTGGTGTGAAAAAATCAACTGTGGGAGCAATTATCAGAAAATGGAAGACATACAAGACCACTGATAATCTCCCTTGATCTGGGGCTCCACGCAATATCTCAACCTGTGGGGTCAAAATGATCATGAGAACGGTGAGCAAAAATCCCAGAACCACACGGGGGGACCTGGTGAATTACCTGCAGAGAGCTGGAACCAAAGTAACAAAGGTTACCATCAGTAACACACTACGCCGACAGGGAATCAAATCCTGCAGTGCCAGATGTGTCCCCCTGCTTAAGCCTGTGCATGTCCAGGCCTTTCTGAAGTTTGCCAGAGAGCACATGGGAGAATGTCATGTGGTCAGATGAAACCAAAACAGAACTTTTTGGTATAAACTCAACTCGTCCTGTTTGGAGGAAGAATAATACTGAGTTGCATCCCAAGAACACCATACCTACTGTGAAGCATGGGGGTGGAAACATCATGCTTTGGGGCTGTTTTTCTGCTAAGGGGACAGGACGATTGATCCGTGTTAAAGAAAGAATCAATGGGGCCATGTATCGTGAGATTTTGAGCCAAAACTTCCTTCCATCATAAAACCTCCTTCCACCATAATTTACAAATAAATTCTTTAAAATTCCTGCAATGTGAATTCCTGGATTTTTTCCCCACATTCTGTCTCTCACAGTTTAAGTAAACCTATGATGAAAATTACAGACCTCTGTCATCATTTTAAGTGGGAGAACTTGCACAATCGGTGGCTGACTAAATACGTTTTTGCCCCACTGTGTGTGTGTGTGTATATATATATATATATATATATATATATATATATATATATATATATATATATGTACACATAGATAGATAGATAAATAGATAATGGTCCCCTGAGTCAAAATATTTGCCCAGGCCTTGTGTAGAGGCAAGTTTACCTGAAGACCTCCAGTGGAGCGAGCACAGTGGCCACAATGTCACCCACTGAGTGAATCTTGGTCATCGTGGTCAGAGAAATCTGGATGGTCCAGGCAAAACGCAGGATGACATCTTCTATGATGGCACAGTAGTAGTAGGCCTACACACACAAAAAAGGTGACGGATTTGACTCAGTCTTGCGGCTTCGTGCATGGAGAAGTTCTACGCGACAATAAACCACAGTACCTTATGTGGGTAAACAATCTCTTCTCTAAGGAAGGTGTTCTCTCCAGCTCCACGGTCAAACAGACCCCAGTCCATACGCAGATCCCAGATCAGTGTGTACAAGGAGCTTATAGAGGAGAAGACGACCAGCAGGTAGAAGAACATGTCTGCATCTGTGTGGCCTTGCTCTGGAAAACACACACATTACTGTTTGTATTACATCTACACTTACAGTCAAAGGTCTGGTTCAGTCCCTGCTTCCTGTTTCGCACGGGACTCCAACCTGGGTCGCTTGCATGAGAGACAAGCGTGTAAGCTACCACACTAAAAACCCGATTTGTCAACCGAATAGCTCGCACTGTCTTGAGGTTTTTATTGAGTGAGGTGTACCTATTTTTTTTTTTTTGTCCGGTCCAGCTACCCAGGCAAATCATATAGTTGATGTAGATGGCCATATCAGCTGTACATATGTACTTTAAAAGAGAAGTGTGGGATACTTTCCTTTTCGCCTCATTTGTATTTGACTTTATTAACTGGATTTATTTTATTATTTGGTGCAGCCGGGCCGGAGCAGGAGTGGCTAGAAGGAGAAAAAAGGAAGACAGAGGGGAAAATTGCGGGGACAAGAAGGGGATAAAACAGAGAGACAACGGCCACAGCAAACAACAATAACAATAATAACAACAACAATAAAAGCAAATGGGATATATTCAAATATGATGGTAAAAGTGATAGCAAAGAAGCAGTTAGTGAAATAAATAATACATAAATTACAATCAGCATTATTATACTACAAATGGAGCAGTACAAATACCAAGAGAAATAGCACTATTGATCATGAATAATAACAATAATTACCTCTATTATCATCATTGCAATTGTTTCAAACACAACAATACATATATGAAATGATAACTTAAAATACAAAAGAAAGCAGATCAATGGAGGGGAAGAAGGACAAGCGAACTGTATTAACCTTGTAGATTGTTATGGTCACAATAGGTTAAGCTTTGTCAGTGTGTTGTGTGTTAACCAGTTTCCCCTAGGGAGACGACATTAATTATGTTTGATGAAACATGATTATGTGCATGAATGTATTTATGTATATGTACTTGTATGTGTATATGTATGTTTGTACCGTGAATGTACAGTCATGCTCATAAGTTCACATACCCTGGGAGAATGTATGATTTATTGGCCAGTCTTCAGAGAATATGAATGATAACACAAAAACCTTTCTTCCACTCATGCTTAATGGTTGTATGAAGCTATTTATTGGCAAACAACTGTGTTTACTCTTTTTAAATTAAAATGACAAAAGAAAGTACCCAAATGACGCTGATCAAACGTTTACATACCCCAGTGACTTTGATCTGATAACTTGCATAAAAGTTGACACAAATAGGTTTGAATGGCTGATCAAGGTTCCAATCCTCACCTGTGACCTGTTTGTAATTAATGTGTGTGTATAAAAGGTCAGTGAGTTTCTGGGCTTCTGGCAGACCATTGCATATTCCATCCAGTGCTGCACAGATGTTTCTGGATTCTAAGTCATGGGGAAGGCAAAACAATTCTGAAAGGATCTGCGAGAAAAGGTAATAGAACTGCATAAAATAGGAAAGGGGTATAAAAAGTTATCCAAGGAATTGAGAATGCCAGTCAGCAGTGTTCAAACGCTGATTAAAAAGTGGAAAATGAAGGATTCAGGTAGACCAGCAAAGAGTTCAGCCACAACTGCCAGGAAAATTGTTCGAGATGCAAAGAAAAATCCACAAATAACTACGGCTGAAATACAGGACTCTCTGAAAATTTGTGGTGTGGCTGTTTCAAGATGCACAATAAGGAGGCACTTGAAAAAAATGGGCTGCATGGTCGAGTCGCCGGAAGAAAGCCATTGCTGCGCAAATGTCACAAAGTATCCCGCTTACATTACGCCAAACAGCACAGAGACAAGCCTCAAAACTTCTGGAACAAAGTCATTTGGAGTGATGGCTATATCATATATTTATCATTCATATTCTCTGAAGAATGACCAAGAAATTATAAATTATCCCAGGGTATGTAAACAATATGAGCACAACTGAATATGTACAGTATGTGAAATGTATGTTTGTACAGTAAATCAATCAATCAATCAATCAATGTTTACTTATATAGCCCTAAATCACTAGTGTCTCAAAGGGCTGCACAAACCACCACGACATCCTCGGTAGGCCCACATAAGGGCAAGGAAAACTCACACCCAGTGGGACGTCGGTGACAATGATGACCCAGTGGGACGTCGGTGACAATAATGACTATGAGAACCTTAGAGAGGAGGAAAGCAATGGATGTCGAGCGGGTCTAACATGATACTGTGAAAGTTCAATCCACAATGGATCCAACACAGTATGTATATGTACAGTATGTGTATATGTATATGTATGTTTGTACAATGGATGTACAGACTTTGAGTGTGTAGGTATGTACTGGAGTGAGGTTTACCAACGTCCACATGTCCGAGCCACATCAGCTGGACTCCATTACATTTACATTCATTCATCAAGGTTGTGAATGTCATTTATTTAATGTTGGGCTTTGATTATGTTTTTGAACTTTTCTTTTTCCAGTTTGTATTACAACACCACATCTCTTCAGTGAAAAACAATAATGGAAAAAGTTTGAATATTCCCCCAATTTACATTGGGTCAAAACTATATAAATAGTGAGGCAACAATGTACATCATACCATATGTAGAGTCGCTTAAATGTTAATGTTAAAAGTACTAGAATGTCTTAACTTGACACAGTCAAACTCCATTCAAGTCTTGCTATTGATTATGATTGAATGCAGCTTTCTATTTGGCACAATAAACATGATCCTTGTTGGACTCACCGATACTGAAAATAAAGCAAAAGTCCCAGAAAACATGGATGGATGATGAATAATGCTCGACCTGCTCTCTCACCATCTATGTTCTGGTTCATCTCCACCATATTTGATAGGATCAGACTTCATTTTTTGGGATGACAAAGATTTAAGTAAAGACTTGATAGTAGAAAATGGATGGATGGATGAATTTACAAAACCAATTAACTAAGTTTCTTCTATTTTGTACCTCTTCATTTAAAGCAGGGGTGCCCATTACGTCGATGGCGAGCTACCGGTCGATCGCCAGCCAGGCATTTAAAAAATATACTTAAAATTAGCGATCAGCAGTCTTCACTAAGACGTCATTTGATTGACATTCACGGCACCCGAGGGTCTTGTGAGATGACGCAGATCATTATTAAGAAAAAATGACCGACAGGAAGGCGAGAAACACTTTTTATTTCAACGGACTCTCGCGCCGTACCTTCCGTCAAAGCTCTAAAGACCGACTGCACATTTCCTATCTTCACAATAAAAGCGCTGCTTCATGCTGCCTGCGCTAACAAAATAAGAGTCTCAGAAAGCTGGCGTGCACAAGCAAGCAAGTTACGGAATTTGCCGCCAATGTTTTTCTTGTTAAGTGTATGGAAGCTGGATAAATAAGATGCCAAAAACCAACCACTTTCATGTGATATTGTACAGAAAGGAGGACTTTTTTTCTCCTCCATTCGAAAACTTGTACGTTCTCATCACTATTGTCTGATTCCAATCAATGCAAGTCATCTGAATCAGGTAATACACCAACTTCTATTCTTTCTTTTCGTGAAAAAAGACATCTATATGTGTTACACATGTTTGTATTATCATTAAACACATTTAACTTGTTGACAAAAAAGTATCTTTCATAAATAAATAAATATAAATGATATATATGAATGAGGTAGATCCCCTCGATATGGTCAATTAAAAAGTAGCTCGCCTGCAGTAAAAGTGTGGGCACCCCTGATTGATGTGTACGGATTTTTGGCCACTAGAGGGAGCCACCATATCAGAAATACATGACACACACTACGCCATTTAAAAAGGGTGGGTACTTTCATTTCAAAGTCCATTATGTTCACATGATTTATTGTTTCACTTTTGACTTTTATAGTGCATCTGGGAATAATTTACAGCACTTAACTTGTTCCACATTTTGTTATGTTACAGCCTTATTCTAAAATGGAATACATGTATTTTTGTCCTCAAAATTATGGAGACAATACCTCATAATGACAATGCAAAATGTTTTTGTTAATTTAATTTTGCAAAGGTATTAAAAATATTAAATACAATTTAAAAAATCACATGTACATAAGTTTTCCCACCATGGCCGGCTCTACGCAGGGGCAAGAGGGGGCAGAGCCCCCTTAAATAAATGTCTTGCCCCCTCAAATCAAAATTTGAGAAAGCAAATTTTAATAAACTCACAAAATTACTACATTACAAGTTGACAAAATTATCTGCACTAGCGGAAAAATCCGCTGAAAAAGGGACATACACGATATAGTAGTGTCGGCTTCCCTCTTATCCCCCCCTCCGCTGTGCGTGTATTCAACAATCCACAGGCAGCGCAGCAGACACACACCCGCACACACACCTCAGCCCTCAGTAAACATCCAATCACTGTTGCAGTATGAAAGTAAAAGAAAAGAAAAAGTTGTCTACATTTATCATATACTTGTTAGGATGGGTGTATTTGTGTAGTCTTTTCTGTCATAAACACGTTTATCGTCGCAGACTTTCGGTGCTATGGAGTTCCTTTTTTTTTTTTTACAACTTGACGAGAGCAGTGACAGCGGAGGCTCTGAGCAGCAGTGGTTTGGAAGGCAGAGAGCCTCCACTGTCCCTGTAACAAGCTACAAGTCATTTATGATGCTGTTAATGACGGTAAAAATTAAAGATATGGCATATATCCTGCTTAGCAGTCCTCCTCTGCTGTCCTCTGTTCAGAGCGGAGTCCCTAGCAATGGCCCGTTTTACTTAGCAACGGTCTGGCAATCGACTGCTGGAATTCTTTTTCTGTTGTTTTTCTTGTAATTCTACATAGTCAACCTTTAATGTTTTAATCTACATTTTGTAATCAACAAATTATAAGTTTCATTTGATATGACCAAGACACCTAAAAACAAAAACACAGCCGTTTTCATCAATTTACAAGCAAGTGGGCAACACACATACATTGGAGTGAATGAATTTTGTGCCCAGATGAGTGCCCACGTCCACTGCATGTGACAAACTGAAGACAAGTGACCTGTGTCTGACAGACCCCTACATAAAGCCCCGCCCCAGGCCGTAGTCCTGTACTCTTGTTGTTTTTCTTCATGTAATCACAGCGGGTTTTTTCTGTTGTTGTTCAAGCTTACTTATTTTCTGCTCCAGCTTCCAGCAGCTCACAAAGAGAAAGTTAATGCTCTGTAATGCATCCATTTTTCAGAGTATTTAAAAAGTCTAGTCCTGCTCCTGCATGTAGTAGTAGCAATGACGCTACTGCTAGTACATCAGGGACAGCATATAGCAATACTGCACCTTTAGCACCAGCAAGCACTGTTTCTCCTGCACCAGCTCCCTCTGTCCCCCCAACAAGCGCTCCCCCAAAGCAGCCTGCTCAGCTACCCAGTGACTTAAATGGCAACGCACCATCTCAGCTAATACTGGGTGGCTACCCAAAGCGTGCAGTTGGTACAACATTAAGATCATTCAATCCTGCCTGGTACCGCACACGACCACGGCTAGAGTATTCTGTGGTGCGAGACGCCTGCTCCTGTTTCCCCTGTCAGAAATATGGCAGCGCTGTTAATGTTTCCCCCCCTGAGGGATTGCCACCTAATTGTGGTCAGGGGGTTTGCGTGCCTCAGTGACTGTAAGAGCTATACCAGCAGGAGCTTAGTCTTCAGGTGGGAAACCCAAGTTGGACAGGTCTGAAGGTAGAGGCCTGACAAAGTGCAATCCACTACTCCAGGTTGGGGTTGGAGACATAGCTAAAGACCCATTTCAATGAAGAAAGCATCGCTACTGTAAGCACAGAAAAAAAAGTGCTGGAGCATGATGTGTACACATGATGCCCCCTTCACATTTCTGACTGCCCCCTCATATAAGCATGCCTAGAACCGCCCCTGCTTCCCACCATTACCTCAATACTTTGTGTATGCACCTTTGGCAGCAATTACAGCATTAAGTCAAGCTTGGCACAGCTACCTTTGGGCAGTCATTATGCTCATACATCTTTGCATCAGGTTGGATGAAAGCGTTGGGTTTCCTCCAGGATGTCAGACCAGAGAATTTTGTTTCTCCTGCTCTGAGAATCTTTCAGGTACATTTTGCCAAACCTTTTACTAAGGACACCATACCATGCAGGCCTGATTAGTGGATTACTGCAGAGATGGATGGTCTTCTGGAAGAAGAATGCTGGAGCTCTGATAGAGTGACCATCGGGATCTTGGTCACTGACCTGACTAGACTAAAATGAATGTATGGAAACATCCTGGATTAAAACCAATACTTCCCATCCCATCTGATAGAGCTTGAGAGGTGCTGCAAAGACGAATGGACCAGAATGCTCAAACATAGGGTGTGCCAAGCTTGTGGCATCAAATTCAAAAAGACCATATTGCTGCCAAAAGTGCATAAACAAAGTAGTGAGTAAAGGCTGTGAATAGTTAAGTACCGTTTTTTTCCCGACACACTTAAAATCCTTCTTTTTTCTCAAAACTCGACAGTGCGCTTATAACCCGGTGCGCCTAATGTACGGAATAATTCTGGTTTTGCTTACCGACCTTAAAAGCGATTTTATTTGGTACATGGTGGAATGATAAGGGTGACCAGTACATGGCAGTCACACAAACGAGATATGTGTAGACTGCAATATGATGGCAGTCACACATAAGATATACGTGTAGACTGCAATAGGACTCAAGTAAACAACAACAATATTGTATATGGTCCATTGAAAATATAGAACATTAGACACGGCGCTAGAAAATCTATCAAAATGTTTTAGTACGACTTCAGTACGCAATGAAGCCACACCACTTGATGGATTGTACTGTTCAACATACGAGTATTATTATGGTGTGTGTATAAGGTAAGACATTACGTGGCGTTTTGTTTCTCAATATTATGCAAAAGCAACTTGTCTTACCTTCTGGTACCTGCTGATCTGTATTTGGGATCTGCAGAGGTCCTGAAAAATTACGCAAATCCGCCTTTGTAGTCCATGCCTGAAAACGTAGTCAATAAGCTTCTTCTTTTTCTCCATCTTCTTGTTATGGGACATTCATATTCCGCTGGAGCCATTTCTAATATAAAATAGTGTAAAGTTCTTACTTATGTCTGTCAGTAAACTCACCGGTGTAGTGAGTTTACATTATTCACCCAAGGACCTTTAGTTATAAGAGAGTTCCGGTCGGACATTTCTTCACGGGACACATTGTTGTTTCCGGAAGAGGAGATGCTGCTCCGTTATTGATTTAAGTAAAGTCTGAATGTCATTAAAACAGTTAGCTCCATCTTTTGACACTTCTTCAACTCCCGTCCTTGCACGCTACACCGCTGCAACAAAGATGACAGGGAGAAGACGCTGCTGAAGAGGAGCCACGTAAATAAGAAGCGACCGTCAGAAAGCGGCTTGAAGAGGATCGGTAAAACATAATCTATGCAACATTTTGACAAAAGAACTACCATTACATATTATGTAGACCACAAGGAACTGTCTTACATTTAGGAAAATAAATAATAATAAGACTCCTCTGATGCGCCCTTTTATATGAAAAAAAGAACGAACATAGACCATTCATCGGCAGTGTGCCTTATAATCAGATTTGCCCTATGGTCCAAAAAATACGGTACATGTGATTTTTTTTTTTTTACATTCTTAATAAATTTGCAAATTTAAAAAAAAAACTTCACATTGCCATTATTGGGTATTGTGTGTAGAAATATTATTATTATTATTATTATTATTATTATTATTATTATTATAGGGACGGCGTGGCCGTGCGCAACCCGAGGGTCCCTGGTTCAATCCCCACCTAGTACCAACCTCGTCACATCCATTGTGTCCTGAGCAAGACACTTCACCCTTGCTCCTGATGGGTGCTGGTTAGCGCCTTGCATGGCAGCTCCCTCCATCAGTGTGTGAATGTGTGTGTGAATGGGTAAATGTGGAAGTAGTGTCAAAGCGCTTTGAGTACCTTGAAGGTAGAAAAGCGCTATACAAGTACAAACCATTTATCATTTATCATTTAATTATGAGGACAAAAATACAATTATTCCATTTTCGAATAAGGCTGTAACACAATTTAGAAAAAAATGAAGTGCTGTGAATACTTTCTGGATGCACTCTATGTTTAGAGGGGATTTGAGGAAGGTCTCAGTGTCTTTGTGCTTAAAAGGTTTTATTTATAGTGGCGAGTCATGTGGTGAGCTGCCGGTGAGTTTTGACTTGTGACGTCTGTGTGATGGTTCCTCATTGATAAAAGTGTAGCCGGCTGACTTTTGCACACACACGCACGCACGCACACACACACACACACACACACACACACACACACACACACACACACACACACACACACACACACACACACACACACACACACACACACACACACACACACACACACACACACACACAAACACACACACACACACACACAATTAGTCTCGGCTGACTACATCCCTCCGTGTCAACGGGTCACCGCGTTTCGACATTTCCACCCGTCACATTCCCACATGCACATCCCACTGTTGCTTCTACAGCTGAGCCACCATTGGGATCGAAGTGCCCCCCCCGTGCCACAGCTGACATTTTCCAGCCCCTGGAGAAGACCCATTGATGTGATTTGCTCCTTCCGTTAACCCTTTGCTTTTTGGTTAAGGCAATTCACCGCAGAGCAATTAAAAGTTGACACAAACTGAAGATGGGTAATGGTGGTCAAAGGCTGCTGTCTCACACACGCACACATGCTTTAAAACTCTGTTACAGAACTTGAGAATGGCACTCATTCATCCATTTTCTCCTGCTTGTCCCTCTCGGGGCCGGTATTCGTTTATTTTGAACATGCATATACTCACAATATGGCACATCACATATTTTGCAAATGCACCAAATTATTAAATGTCAACATTTTGTATTTATTAAATACAAGGTTTGGGTGTCCTGTATATCCAATGGTATGTATTATTCTAACTGACATTTTTGGAACACAGTTAGTGAATACAGCATCCATACATCCATCCATTTTCTACCACTTGTCCCATTTGGCGGCGTACACCCTGGACAAGTGGCCACCTCATTGCAATGAATGCAGCATATGTTTGTAGTGATTTCTACACAATACCTCAGATATGGTTGCACTAGCGAGCAGTACAAAATATTGAGTGATTTTTGGTCCAAAACATGGGCAGCACGGTGGAACAGGGGTTAGTACCGTCTTTTTCGGAGTATAAATCGCTCTGGAGTATACGTCGCACCGGCCAAAAATGCATAATAAAGAAGGGAAAAAAAATACAAACCCTGTTTCCTTATGAGTTGGGAAATTGTTTTAGATGTAAATATAAACAGAATACAATGATTTGCAAATCCTTTTCAACCCATATTCAGTTGAATGCACTACAAAGACAACATATTTGATGTTCAAATTGATAAACATTTTTTTGTTTGCAAATAATCATTAACTTTAGAATTTGATCCCAGCAACACGTGACAAAGAAGTTATGGAGAGGTGGCAATAAATACTGATAAAGTTGAGGAATGCTCATCAAACACTTATTTGGAACATCCCACAGGTGTGCAGGCTAATTGGGAACAGGTGGGTGACAAGATTGGGTATAAAAACAGCATCCATGAAATGCTAAGTCATTCACAAACAAGGATGGGGTGAGGGTCACCACTTTGTAAACAAATTATTGAACAGTTTTAGAACAACATTTCTCAACAAGTTATTGCAAGGAATTTAGGGATTTTACCATCTTTGGTCCATAAAATCATCAAAAAGTTCAGAGACTCTGGAGAGATCACTGCACGTAAGCGATGATATCTGGAGAGATCACTGCACATAAGCAATGATATTGCGGACTGTTAATCCCTCAGGCGGTACTGCATCAAAAAACGACATCATTGTGTAAAGGATATCACCACGTGGGCTCAGGAACACTTCATAACACCACTGTCAGTAACTACAGTTGGTCGCTACATCTCTAAGTGCAAGTTAAAGCTCTACTATGCAAAGCCAAACCCATTTATCAACAACACGAAGGAACGCCGTTGGCTTCGCTGGGCCCGAAGTCATCAAAGATGGACTGATGCAAAGTGGAAAGGTGTTCTGTGGTCTGACGAGTCCACATTTCAAATTATATTTGGAAACAGAGGACGTGGTGTCCTTCAGAACAAAGAGGAAAATACCCATTCGGATTGTTATAGGCGCAAAGTTCAAAAGCCAGCATCTGTGATGGTATGGGGGTGTATTAGTGCCCAAGGCATGGGTAACTTACACATCTGTGAAGGCACCATTAATGCTGAATGGTCCATACAGGTTTTGGAGCAACATATGTTGCCATCCAAGCAACATTATCATGGACGCCCCTGCTTATTTCAGCAAGACAAGTGTTACAACAGTGTGGCTTCGTAAAAAAAGAGTGTGGGTACTTTCCTGGCCCGCCTGCAGTCCAGACCTGTCTCCCATCGAAAATGTGTGGTGCATTATCAAGCGTAAAATACGACAGCGGAGACCCTGGACTGTTGAACGACTGAAGCTCTACATAAAACAAGAATGGGAAAGAATTCCACTTTCAAAGCTTCAACAATTAGTTTCCTCAGTTCCCAAACGTTTATTGAGTGCTGTTAAAAGAAAAGGTAATGTAACACAGTGGTGAACATGTCCTTTCCCAACTACTTTGGCACATGTTGCAGCCATACAATTCTAAGTTAATTATTATTTACAAAAAAAAATGTTGTTTATGAATTTGAACATCAAATATCTTGTCTTTGTAGTGCATTCAATTAAATATGGGTTGAAAAGGATTTGCAAATCATTTTATTCCGTTAATATTACATCTAACACAATTTCCAAACTCATTGAAACAGGGTTTGTATATAAGTCGCACTGGAGTATAAGTCGCATTTTTTGAGGAAATTTATTTGATGAAACCCAACACCAAGAATAGAAATTTGAAAGGCAATAAAAAATAAATTAAGAATAGTGAACAACAGGCTGAATAAGTGTACGTTATATGATATAAATAAGCAACTGAGAAGGTGCCTGGTATGTTAAAATAACATATTATGGTAACAGTCATTCAAATAACTATAACATATAGAACATGCTACATGTTTATCAAACAATCTGTCACTCCTAATCGATAAATCCGATGAAATCTTATACGTCTAGTCTCTTACGTGAATGAGCTAAATAATATTATTTGATATTTTACGGTAATGTGCTAATAATTTCACACATAAGTCGCTCCTGAGTATAACTCTCACCCCCAGCCAAACAATGAAAAGAACTGCGACTTATAGTCCGAAAAATACGGTACATGTACACAATACGAAGGTCCTGAGTTGTCCTGGGTTCAATCCCGGGCTCGGGATCTTTCTGTGTGGAGTTTGCATGTTCTCCCCGTGACTGCGTGGGCTTCCTCCCACCGCCAAAAACATGCACCAGGGGATAGGTTGATTGGCAACACTAAATTGGCACTAGTGTGTGAATGTGTGTGAATGTTGTCTATCTGTGTTGGCCCTGCCATGAGGTGGCGACTTGTTCAGGGTGTACACCGCCTTCCGCCGCAATGAAGCTGAGATTGGCTCCCGCGACCCCAAAAAGGGACAAGCGGTAGAAAATGGATGGATGGATGGATGGTCCAAAACATATTTTGTTTTCTTCACTATTGACTGGAAATCTCATATAAAAAAATTTCAACCACAAAATGTGGCAAAAAATACAGTACAGGCCAAAAGTTTGGACCCACCCTCTCATTTCAATGTATTTTCTTTATTTTCACAACTATTTACATTGTAGATTGCCACTGAAGGCATCAAAAAATGACACCTGTGAAGTAAAGACCATTTCAGGTGACTACCTCTTGAAGCTCATCGAGAGAATGCCAAGAGTGAGCAAAACAGTAGTCAGAGCAAAGTTAAAGTACCAATGATTGTCACACACACTAGGTGTGAAGTAATGTATCCTCTGCATTTGACTCATCCCCTTGTTCACCTTCTGGGGGGTCAGGGGAGCAGTGAGCAGCAGCAGTGGCCGCGCACCCAGGAATATATTTTTAGGTGATTTTAACCCCCAATTCCAACCATTGATGCTGAGTACCAAGCAGGGAGGTAATGGGTCCCATTTTTATAGTCTTTGGTATGACTCGGCCGGGGTTTAAACTCACAACCTATCGATCTCAGGGCGGACACTCTAACCACTAGGCTATTTTGAAGAAACTTAAATACAAATATATTTTGAAGAAACTAGAATATAAAACATGTTTTCAGTTACTTCACCTTTGTTGTTTGAAAATAAAGAAAACGCATTGAATGAGAAGGTGTGTATTAACCTACGGCGTGTACTGATATTTTTGCCAGCTTATGTTGTTTTTTTATTTTTTGTATGAGATTTCAAGTTAATTTTAGCCCAGCAGGCACAAAACATTAAAAGTAGTAGTGAAGTGAATTATATTTATATAGCGCATTACTCTAGTGACTCAAAGCGCTTTACATAGTGAAACCCATTATTTAAGTTACATTTAAACCAGTGTGTATGGCACTGGGAACAGATGGGTGAAGTGTCTTGCCCATGGACACAACGGCAGTGAATCAGATGGCGGGTGCGGGGATCGAACCTAGAACCCTGAAATTGCTGGCAAGGCCACTCTACCAACCGAGCTATGCCGCCCCAACAAAAATCTACGTTGAGAACTTGTTAAATTATGTCCTGATGTTGAGCAACCCAAACATAACGTTGGAACAACATCGTTTTTGAAGACTTATAATCGATGCTGGGTTCTGACGTTTAGTTTTTGTAATTTTCCAACCAATATTCTATAACACAAATACAACGTTCAAACAACTTGCTTTTTGACAACGTTTATTCAATGTCAGGTTGTGACGTTGATTTGACCATTGAAATTAGGTAATTTCCCAACCAACAACGAGGATACAATGTTAGACACTAATAAATACAATTATTTTGCAACATTGTTTCAAAGTCAATTTTAAAGGACATGTATGTATAATCAACATTGTATCAATGTCTTGTGCCTGCTTGGTTATTATTATTATTTATTATTACGTGGCATAAATCTTCAACTGTTACCGAATTGCACTCATTTAGTTCTCCTCAGATTCAGAGAGTCTGTTTTTATCAAAACCATTTCTTTAATTCGTTAAATTTATTCTGTAAATAAATTACTTCACAGGTGTCATTTTTTGATGCCTTCAGTGGCAATCTACAATGTAAATAGTTGTGAAAATAAAGAAAATACTTTGAAATGAGAGGGTGGGTCCAAACTTTTGGCCTGTACTGTATTTTTTGCCAGATTATGTGGTTGAACATTTTTCATATGAGATTTCCAGTGGCGACTTGTCCAGGGTGTACCCCGCCTTCCGCCCGATTGTAGCTGAGATAGGCGCCAGCGCCCCCCGCGACCCCAAAAGGGAATAAGCGGTAGAAAATGGATGGAAGGATGGATATTCTGTAAATACCATATTTTTAAGACTATAAAATCCTTTAGTTTTCTTAAAACTCGACAGTGCGCCTTATAACCCGTTGCACCTAACGTATGTAATAATTTTGGTTGTGCTTACCGACCTTGGAGCTAATTTATTTGGTGCACGGTGAAATTATAATTGTGACTAGTAGATGGCAGTCACACACAAGAGAAATGTGTAGACTGCAATATATGACTCAAGTAAACAACACAAAAATGTTATATGTTCCATTGAAAATGTAGAACATTAATTATGGCGCTCAAAAATGTATCAAAAAGTTTTAGTACGACTTTGGTAAGCTATGAAGCCCCCCTTCTTAAATAATTGTTCTGTGCTTCAACTTATTATTATGGTGTGTGTATAAGGTAAGACATTATCCAGCGTTTTGTTTCGCAATATTATGCAAAAGCAACTGTTCTTACTTTCGGTACCTGCTGATCTGTATTCAGGATATGCATAAGTCCTGAAAATTTGCGCAAGTCCGTCTTTGTAGTCCTTTTGTCTTATAGTTGATAAGCTTCTTCTCGTTCTCTATATTCTTGTCATTCATCCTACGCTGTTGCCATTTCTTATATAAAGTAGTATAAAGTTTTTACTTATATCTGTCAGTAAACTAGCCATGAAATCGCTAAAACATACCGGTGAAGTGAATTTACATTATTTACCCCCATCAGTTTAGTTATTAGAGACACATTTCCGGCAATGTTATTGCACTAGTGAGCCACGGATGAGAAGCTGCTGCTCCGTTATTGATTGAAGT
This sequence comes from Nerophis ophidion, assembly GCF_033978795.1. NCBI lineage: Eukaryota > Metazoa > Chordata > Actinopteri > Syngnathiformes > Syngnathidae > Nerophis > Nerophis ophidion. The sequence goes on from NC_084636.1 coordinate 17,750,444, forward strand.
TAAGTCTGAATGTCATTAAAACAGTTAGCTCCATCTTTTGACACTTTTTCAACGCCGTCCTTGCACGCTACATTGCTACAACAAAAATGACGGGGAGAAAAGATGCCGTCGAAGGTGGGCCACGTAAATAAGACCGCCCACAAAACGGCGCATCCTGAAGTGACTGTCAGAAAGCGGCTTGTAGATGATCTGTAAAACATACCGTATTTCTCGGACTATAAGTCTCAGTTTTTTTCATAGTTTGGCAGGGGGTGCGACTTATACTCAGGAGCGACTTATGTGTGAAATTATTAACACATTACCGTAAAATATCAAATAATATTATTTAGCTCATTCACGTAAGAGACTAGACGTATAAGATTTCATCGAATTCAGCGATTAGGAGTGACAGATTGTTTGGTAAACATATAGCATGTTCTATATGTTATAGTTATTTGAATGACTCTTACCATAATATGTTACGTTAACATACCAGGCACCTTCTCCGTTGGTTATTTATGCGTCATATAACGTACACTTATTCAGTTGTTCACTATTCTTTATTTATCTTAAATTGCGTTTCAAATGTCTATTCTTGGTGTTAGGTTTTATCGAATAAATTTCCCCAAAAAATGCAACTTATACTCCAGTGCGATATATATATATATATGTTTTTTTACTTCTTTATTATACATTTTCGGCAGGCGCGATTTATACTCCGGAGCGATTTATACTCCGGAAAATACGGTAATCTATGCAACATTTTGACCAAAGAACCACCATTACATGTTATGCAGAACACAAGGAAGTGTTTTACATTTTTAAAAAAAAAAGCGCCTTTTGTATGAAAATACACCTGACGAGACCCGCTCATCGGCAGTGCGCCTTATAATCCGGTGCGCCCTAAAGTCCGGAAAATACGGTATTTGTATTAGGTTCTGTGTGTTGTCCCCCCAACAAAACACAGTTGTGTCGTTTGCAAATAGTACTGACTTTAAGTCCTTTGTAACTATACAAATGTTCTCTATATAGAGATTAAACAATTTTAGTCTAAGTGTTGATCCCTGAAGCACTCTGCAAGATATATTAAGTGCTGAAGATGTATGCTTACCTAGCATCAGGTAATGCTACCTGTTGGTTAAGTCGCTTCTTACAGAGTTCAAGACCAACTCTCTGTTGCCATACCGCTCTAATTTAGCTGACAATTCAGCTTTATATGCACCGTAAATGTAAATGAAAGTGGATGGGACATTAACTCCAAATACAATTCCGCCTAGCCTGGAGTGGCAGCAACAAAACCAATGTGGTCATGGCGGCACGGGAAAAAATGATTGCAAGTAATAGTGTTATTGATGCCAGCCATTAAGTTTCATCATGCCATGGGAAATCAAATATTTCCATAGAAAAACACCACCACTCATTTCTGAGTGAACAACACAAGATAGCACAACACTGCTAACAGGTGAAAATAAATGCTAAATGACCTATAAGAATAATACATTGTGAAAAATCTATTTCTATGGTAACATGCATCTATGAGGGAGCCAATTAAAAATACTAGAGTCCGCAGAAATCACACTCTTTCAAATGTAATAATTCAAACATACGATAGTGAAGTAGTATTTTACACAACTTAACCATTTTATTGCCGAAGTTTGGCTCCAGATGTGAATAAATTAGCTGCAGTCCAAGCCTGTTTGGCCCTAACAGAGGTGAATTAAATTGTATTTTATCTTTATTGGCTAAAATGAGTTGAGCGTACGTAGTGCATTTCTTGCCTCATGACCGACGAGGGCTCGGTGTATTAAATGAAGTTGTAAAAACTGTCAAGCTCGCTGCCTCATCTCTATTCTAGCGGAGTCCTCTTTAACCTCGGGCCTCTCCGCCTCCTTTCCGTAACAGCGCGTTTAAGAAAATTGACTTGCATTATATCAGGGGTAGGGAGCCTATGGCTAGCGAGCCAGATGTGGCTCTTTTGATGACTGCATCTGGCTCTCAGATACATCTTAGCTGACATTGCTTAACACAATAAGTAATGAATAATTCCGCTGGTAATCACAGTGCTAAAAAAAAACATTCAAAATATAAAACATTCTCAAGCATTTTAATCCACCCCTCTGTTTTCTACCGCACTTGTTCAAGAAGTCGCAGTAATAGTAAGAAGTATTTTATTTATTATTGGTTAGCTTTAGAATATTGATGTTATAAAAAGAATAAGAGACTTATTATGCTATAAAAATGTTGGCCTTACTTAAAAATGCATGCATTTAGTTGTATTCAGTGTTAAAAAAATATTACATGGCTTTTACTGAAATTTATTTTGAAATATTTGCCTTTCATGGCTCTCTCAGCCAAAAAGGTTCCCGACCCCTGTATTATATTAAGTGACGTCACAAACTTAGAGCAATGCCCTGTGCAACCGAGAAGTCACAAGTAATGTTATGTAATGTAAAACACTTGAAAAAAAATCATCTTTTGAATGTATACACTCCGACCAGAACATGCACAATTTTGTAAGATTGCATTTATGCAAGAGCTGAATGAATAATTTATAACAATGATAAAATATGTACCGTATTTTCCGGACTATGATCTTTTTCATATATAAATGGGTTGTACTTGTATAGCGCTTTTCTACCTTCAAGGTACTCAAAGCGCTTTGACACTACTTCCACATTTACCCATTCACACACACATTCACACACTGATGGAGGGAGCTGCCATGCAAGGCGCCAACCAGCACCCATCAGGAGCAAGGGTGAAGTGTCTTGCTCAGGACACAAGGGACGTGACGAGGTTGGTTCTAGGTGGGATTTGAACCAGTGACCCTCGGGTTGCGCACGGCCACTCTCCCACTGCGCCACGCCGTCCCAATATATAAGGCGCACCGGATTATAAAATCCATTAAAAGGGTCATATTATTATTATTTTTTTTTATAAATGTAAAACCCTTTCTTGTGGTCTACCATCCATCCATCCATCCATCATCTTCCGCTTATCCGAGGTCGGGTCGCGGGGGCAGCAGCCTAAGCAGGGAAGCCCAGACTTCCCTATCTCCAGCCACTTCGTCTAGCTCTTCCCGGGGGATCCCGAGGCGTTCCCAGGCCAGCCGGGAGACATAGTCTTCCCAACGTGTCCTGGGTCTTCCCCGTGGCCTCCTACCAGCTGGACGTGCCCTAAACACATCCCTAGGGAGGCGTTCGGGTGGCATCCTGACCAGATGCCCGAACCACTTCATCTGGCTCCTCTCGATGTGGAGGAGCAGCGGCTTTACTTTGAGTTCCTCCCGGATGGCAGAGCTTCTCACCCTATCTCTAAGGGAGAGCCCCGCCACCCGGCGGAGGAAACTCATTTCGGCCGCTTGTACCCGTGATCTTATCCTTTCGGTCATGACCCAAAGCTCATGACCATAGGTGAGGATGGGAACGTAGATCGACCGGTAAATTGAGAGCTTTGCCTTCCGGCTCAGCTCCTTCTTCACCACAACGGATCGATACAACGTCCGCATTACTGAAGACGCCGCACCGATCCGCCTGTCGATCTCACGATCCACTCTTCCCTCACTCGTGAACAAGACTCCTAGGTACTTGAACTCCTCCACTTGGGGCAGGGTCTCCTCCCCAACCCGGAGATGGCACTCCAACCTTTTCCGGGCGAGAACCATGGACTCGGACTTGGAGGTGCTGATTCTCATTCCGGTCGCTTCACACTCGGCTGCGAACCGATCTAGTGAGAGCTGAAGATCCCGGCCAGATGAAGCCATCAGGACTACATCATCTGCAAAAAGCAGAGACCTAATCCCGTGGCCACCAAACCGGAACCCCTCAACGCCTTGGCTGCGCCTAGAAATTCTGTCCATAAAAGTTATGAACAGAATCGGTGACAAAGGACAGCCTTGGCGGAGTCCAACCCCCACTGGAAACGTGTCCGACTTACAGCCAGCAATGCGGACCAAGCTCTGACACTGATCGTACAGGGAACGGACCGCCACAATAAGACAGTCCGATACCCCATACTCTCTGAGCACTCCCCACAGGACTTCCCGAGGGACACGGTCGAATGCCTTCTCCAAGTCCACAAAGCACATGTAGACTGGTTGGGCAAACTCCCATGCACCCTCAAGAACCCTGCCGAGAGTATAGAGCTGGTCCACAGTTCCACGACCAGGGCGAAAACCACACTGTTCCTCCTGAATCCGAGGTTCGACTATCCGGCGAAGCCTCTTCTCAAGTACACCTGAATAAACCTTACCGGGAAGGCTGAGGAGTGTGATCCCACGATAGTTGGAACACACCCTCCGGTCCCCCTTCTTAAAGAGAGGGACCACCACCCCGGTCTGCCAATCCAGAGGTACCGCCCCCGATGTCCACGCGATGCTGCAGAGTCTTGTCAACCAAGACAGCCCCACAGCATCCAGAGCCTTAAGGAACTCCGGGCGGATCTCATCCACCCCCGGGGCCTTTCCGCCGAGGAGCTTTTTAACTACCTCAGCGACCTCAGCCCCAGAAATAGGAGAGTCCACTACAGATTCCCCAGGCACCGCTTCCTCAAAGAAAGACGTGTTGGTGGGATTGAGGAGGTCTTCAAAGTATTCCCTCCACCGATCCACAACATCCGCAGTTGAAGTCAGCAGAACACCATCCGCACCATACACTGTGTTGATAGTGCACTGCTTCCCCTTCCTGAGGCGCCGTATGGTGGTCCAGAATCGCTTCGAAGCCGTCCGGAAGTCGTTTTCCATGGCTTCCCCGAACTCTTCCCATGTCCGAGTTTTTGCCTCTGCGACCGCTAAAGCTGCACACCGCTTGGCCCGTCGGTACCCGTCCACTGCCTCCGGAGTCCTATGAGCCAAAAGAACCCGATAGGACTCCTTCTTTAGCTTGACGGCATCCTTCACTGCTGGTGTCCACCAACGGGTTCTGGGATTACCGCCACGACAGGCACCAACAACCTTGCGGCCACAGCTCCAATCAGCCGCCTCGACAATAGAGGTGCGGAACATGGTCCACTCGGACTCAATGTCCCGCACCTCCCTCGTGACATGTTCAAAGTTCTCCCGGAGGTGTGAATTGAAACTCTCTCTGACAGGAGACTCTGCCAGACGTTCCCAGCAGACCCTCACAATGCGCTTGGGCCTGCCAGGTCTGTCCGGCATCCTCCCCCACCATCGCAGCCAACTCACCACCAGGTGGTGATCGGTAGAAAGCTCCGCCCCTCTCTTCACCCGAGTGTCCAAAACATAAGGCCGCAAATCCGATGACACAACTACAAAGTCGATCATGGAACTGCGGCCTAGGGTGTCCTGGTGCCAAGTGCACATATGGACACCCTTATGTTTGAACATGGTGTTTGTTATGGACAATCCGTGACGAGCACAAAAGTCCAATAACAAAACACCACTCGGGTTTAGATCCGGGCGACCATTCTTCCCAATCACGCCTCTCCAGGTTTCACTGTCGTTGCCAACATGAGCGTTGAAGTCTCCCAGTAGGACAAGGGAATCACCCGGAGGAGCACTTTCCAGTACTCCCTCGAGTGTACCCAAAAAGGGTGGGTATTCTGAACTGCTGTTTGGTGCGTAAGCACAAACAACAGTCAGGACCCGTCCCCCCACCCGAAGGCGAACGGAAGCTACCCTCTCGTCCACTGGGTTGAACTCAAACGTGCAGGCTTTGAGCCGGGGGGCAACGAGAATTGCCACCCCAGCCCGTCGCCTCTCACTGCCGGCAACGCCAGAGTGGAAGAGGGTCCAGTCCCTCTCGAGAGAACTGGTTCCAGAGCCCTTGCTGTGCGTCGAGGTGAGTCCGACTATATCCAGCCGGAACTTCTCTACCTCGCGCACTAGCTCAGGCTCCTTCCCCCCCAGTGAGGTGACGTTCCACGTCCCAAGAGCTAGCTTCTGTAGCCGAGGATCGGACCGCCAAGTGCCCTGCCTTCGGCTGCCGCCCAGCTCACAATGCACCCGACCTCTATGGCCCCTCCTATGAGTGGTGAGCCCATTGGAGGGATGACCCACGTTGCCTCTTCGGGCTGTGCCCGGCCGGGCCCCATGGGGACAGGCCCGACCACCAGGCGCTCGCCATCGTGCCCCAACTCCGGGCCTGGCTCCAGAGCGGGGCCCCGGTGACCCACGTCCGGGCGAGGGAAATCTGGGTTCATTTTGTTGTAATTCCATAGAAGTCTTTGAGCTGCTCTTTGTCTGATCACTCACCTAGGACCTGTTTGTCTTGGGAGACCCTACCAGGGGGCATGAAAGCCCCCAGACAACATAGCTCCTAGGATCATTGGGACACGCAAACTCCTCTACCACGGTAAGGTAGCAGCTCAGAGAGGAGTTCTTGTGGTCTACATAAAATGTAATTGTGGATCTTTGGTCAAAATGTGTATAGATGTTTTACAGATCATCTTCAAGCCGCTTTCTGACAGTCGCTTTAAGATGCGCCGTTTTGTGGCTGGTCTTATTTACATGGCTCACCTTCGACAGCGTCTTCTCCCCGTCATCTTTGTTGTAGCGGTGTAGCGTGCAAGGACAGGAGTGGAAAAAGTGTCAAAAGATGGTGCTAACTGTTTTAATGACATTCAGACTTTACTTCAATCAATAACGGAGTAGCATCTCTTCATTCGGAAACAACAAGGCTCTCTAATAACTAAAGTTCCTTGGGTGAATAATATAACTCACTATACCCGTATGTTTTTGCGCTTTCATGGCGAGTCTGCTGACAGATATAAGTAAGAACTTTACACTACTTTATATTACAAATGGCAACAGCAGAGGATGAATGTCCCATAAGAAGAAGATTGTAAAAAACAAAAAGTTTATCAACTAGGTACTACACGGACTACAAAGGCGGATGCGTGCAATTTTTCAGGATTCATCCAGACCCCAAATACAGATCAGCAAGTACCAGAAGGTAAGAAAAGTTACTTCTGCATAATATTGCGAAAAAAAACCCCACCAGATAATATGTCTTACCTTATAAAAACACCATAATAATACTCGTATGTTGAAGCACAGTACAATCCATCAAGCGGTGCGGCTTCATAGCTTACCATAGTCGTACTAAAACATTTTGATCGATTTTTGAGCGCCATCTGTAATGTTCTATATTTTCAATGGAACATATAAAATGTTGGTGTTGTTTACTAGAGTCATATTGCCATCATATTGCAGTCTACACGTATCTGTGTAGACTGCTGGCCCCACCATGGACTGAACTCTCACTATTATGTTAGATCCACTGTGGACTGGACTTTCACAAAATTATGTTAGACCCACTCGACGTCCACTGCATCTGGTCTCCCGTAGATGTGGGGAGGGGTGAGGGGCAGGGGGGTTACCCACATCTGCGGTCATTTCCAAGGTTTCTCATAGTCATTCACATTGACGTCCCACTGGGTTGTAGGTTTTTCCTTGCCCTTTTGTGGGCTTTGAACCGATAATGTTGTTGTGGCTTGTGCAGCCCTTTGAGACACTTGTGATTTAGGGCTATATAAATAAACATTGATTGACTGATCTCTTATGTTTGACTGCCATCTACTGGTCACACTTATCAGTACATCATGTACCAAACAAAATTGCTTTGAGGTCGGTAAGTAAAACTAGAATTATTCCGTACATCAGAAGCACCGGGTTATAAGGCGCACTGTCGAGTTTCGAGGGAAAAAAAAGGATTTTAAGTGTGTCTTATAGTCCGGAAAATACGGTACACATATGACAAAAGTGTATATTTTTTGTTAATGTTGTGAATATTTAAATGGCACTGGATATTCCTAAAAGCGGTTTCTCACGGTTTTCACCGCTCATGATGCTGAATTACAATAGCTAACGAAAATATCTGCAGAATCATTTTTTTTTTAAAGCTTTTTTGGGCATTTGGATTATTTTTGAATAAACATTTTTCCCAGATGCTGATTAAAAAAATATATACTTCAGCATTTTGTTTATTTTTTTCACCTTATCCTAACATACGGTATTGCTGTGTTGCATCTCTGAGTGTCCACGCTATAAATCTAGAGCTCCAGTACTTCAAAATTCATGTTCTTCCGTATTTTTGGAGTATAAGTCGCACTGGAGTATAAGCCGCATTTTTAGGGGAAATTTATTTGATAAAACCCAACACCAAGAGTAGACATTTGAAAGGCAATTTAAAATAAATAAAGAATAGTGAACAGCAGGCTGAATAAGTGTACGTTATATGACGCATAAATAACCAAATGAGAAGGTGCCTGGCATGTTAACGGAACATAATTTGGTAAGAGTCATTCAAATAACTATAACATATAGAACATGCTATACGTTTACCAAACAATCTGTCTCTCCTAATTGCTAAATCCCATGAAATCTTATACGTCTAGTCTCTTACGTGAATGAGCTAAATAATATTATTTGATATTTTACGGTAATGTGTTAATAATTTCACACATAAGTCGCTCTTGAGTATAAGTCGCACCCCCGGCCAAACTATGACAAAAACTGCGACTTATAGTCCGAAAAATACAGTAAATGGGTTTTATCCTCACACTTATAAAGAAAAGGTTAAACAATAGGTCCCCTTCCATCTTAAATAAAAAAGGCTCAGGCCCAATAGTAACGGCACTGAATTGAATGTTTATCTGAGCGAGAGGATCTGCTATGTCTAACATTTAACTCCACACACCATTTGTTGTATTCCTACTTTTACACTTTCCCGTAGATGGCAGGCGAGCTATTCCAGGAAGAGTGAGGTGGTGCGGTCACACACACCATCAGGGCCGTCCGTGATGGGCTTAGCAATGATGGTGACACATCCTCACAGACAGATTAATAATGACTGAACAGTAAAACTCAGCAGAATGAACGACATGCCACACAGTCACCTCCCTTAAACATTATGGACTCCCATCCAGCAGTTTTTTAAATACTCAACCTTTTTTTTAATAAAAATGAAGCAATTATTTTACAGCAATGCCAGAGAATAACAGCACTTTTTTATTTAGGGATGTCCCAATTCTATTTTTTTAAATTTTTTTTTACTTCCGATAAGATACAGACATTAGAGCCCTGAGTATTGTCCGAAACCAACATTAATTCGATACAATACTTATCTGGTTTTCTAGTGTGGAATGTTACAAAAGGCTAGATGAAGTCAAATTAGTCGAGAAAAATAGTAGGTATGAAAATACTACACCTATGACAGATTTAAATTTTTATTTTAATTTTTTCCTATTAATCTTTATATGTCTTACTTTTATTTATTTTATTCTTTATCTCCACTCATGATTCTTACTATTTTACAAATTTGATTATTGTTATTTTTCCAACGTTCCTTGGATGAGCCATCTGCCTTGCTTATAGTGGCACTTTTGTGTCAGCGTCCTGGTGGCCATGGTCTGATGACCTCCTGGTGCAGATGGCTCCTGTGATAGTGTTTACTCACATGTTTCTGTTGCGATCCGTGACTCAGATCTTCACATATTATTGTTTATTTTTCCATCTTTGTTCTTATTCTCCGTTTGATCCATTTATTTCCCGTTTAGTCCATCACCATGGTTACTTATTAGTTTCAGCTGTTACTCCCGGTTCCTGCACACCTATTCTCTGTTAATCACCTTCCCTTTATAAGCCTTCCTCTTTTCATTCTTCTGCCTGGGACTCCAGTTTGTTTTCACACAACGGTACGTCTGCTTTGCACTTTTGCTTACATGCAATTCCTGTAGTATTCTCGCAAGCTCTCACGCTGCGCAATTTTATTTATTCTTAGCTCTCATGCTAAATGTTTTGTTTTCCCCTTTGTGTGCCTATGTGCCAGTTTAATTTACTATTTGTTTATCCTAGCTTTCATGCTAGCGTCTTTTGTTTGCCTTTCCTTAGCTCCAGTATTTTTGTTTTCTAGCACCTTTTGTTATTCAAATAAATAGTTAAACCTTACCTTTGCTGTGTTCTATTTCGACCCATCCTCGAGGGAACCGAACCCGGCACAACGATGCCGAACAGACGTAACAGTTTCCTCTGTACTCAGCCATGCAATCAACTGTCCATATAGTTGCATAAGTGTGTATGCTGTGTATGCTGTGTGTGTGTGTGTGTGTGTGTTCTGGTAATGCTTACTTAATGGGGACATCGCTCTGTTTACACAGTCACCTTTAGAGGACCTTAGACGGTATGGGGACAAAAAAAAAAACTGTCCCAGAAAGGAAACCTTTTTAAATGATAGTCAGATCCATTCTTAAGATGCCTAAGTGATTTTTAAGCTTTGGCCCATAAAACATGTAGGGTTAAGGTTAGGGTTAGGTTTAGGGTTAACCCTAACCCTAAAACATACAAATGTGTGTGAGTTATGCAAAATTGTTTAAAGTTGGTCCCCATGAACCATATGAACTCTTTTTCCCTAGGGTCCCCAGTAAGAATGATCAGCACATTACTTCATCAATCCAGAGATTTAAAGACGAGTATGAGCTAACTCGGCAGTGGCCATTTGACCTCATTTTTTTAATGCCTACACAACCTGTAGAAAGGGTGGTCCCCACAAGGGATGATCAATTCATTCCAAATGATAACCAGTGTGTGTGTGTGTGTGTTTGTTTTTGGTATCTTTGTCCGTGTATGTGATAATGAGGAATATGGGCCACCGGGGTATTGTTTTTAACTTTGTAAAGCACTTTGCATTGCATTTCTTTTATAAATAAAGTTTGATTTTATTTATAGTATAAATTAGTTTTTTTTGGCTAAATCTAGTGGTCAAAATAATTTATTCAATTAGGGTCATGACGTTTAGGTTTTCTACATCTGTTACTGGATACTTTCTAATACACTTCTGCCTTGGAGTCTTTGTATCTGTAAGTTATATGCAACTGCAAGTATTTGATACCTGATTATATTGACTAATGTCGAGTTTTAGACTGCAATATTGTTTAATTATCGACACATAGTACGTTGTATATCTAGCTTATGTGCTATCGTGTGCTTAGCTTAGCTTATATTGTGTACAGTAGCTGCTAGCTCTTAGTAGCCTATACACTGTAGTCTACCTTGTTTACCTTTGTAAATGACTTCACAAAAATACAATGAAAGACCAAGTTTGTGTGCTTATTTAGCAATTGAGCTGTGCACAAGACTGCTTGTATTGAAGATTTTAGATGCAAGTCGATATTGGACTACTATCCAATATCAATATCAGATCAGGACACCCCTATTTCTAATCATCCTATCATATGTCACATCCTGCTAACCATATGCAACCATGTCGGCATATGGTACTGCTATGATATTATATTCAGGGCTGTCAAATTTAATGAGTTAACTTATGTGATTAATACCCAAAAAAATATCACATTACCGTATTTTTCGGATTATAAATCGCTCCGGAGTATACGTCGCACCGGCCGAAAATACATAAGAAAGAAGGAAAAAAACATATATACATCGCATATATGCGGTTTAAGTCGCATTTTGGGGGGAAATTTATTTGATAAAATCCAACACCAAGAATAGACATTTGAAAGGCAATATAAAATGAATAAAGAATAGTGAACAACAGGCTGAATAAGTGTACCTTATATGACGCATAAATAACCAACTGAGAAGGTGCCTGGTATGTTAACATAACATATTATGGTAAGAGTCATTCAAATAACTATAACATATAAAACACGCTATACATTTACCAAACAATCTGTCACTCCTAATCGATAAATCCGATGAAATTTACTTCCTCGATGTCGCTTCTAAACAACTCTGCCAACTCCAAAGGTATGCGCCGCTTCCTCTTGTCTTTTTTTGCTGCATATTTCACTACGTCCAGCTTGTAATCTGCAGTACATGATTTCATTTTCGTTGCCATTTTTGTTCAGCCCTTTTCAGTTTTTATAAGTTACCGCCAACGATGAAATTATCCATTTTAATAGCTACGGCAGTAGGATATAGCATATGGCAGTTAGCATTCCATGACCCACAATGCACTTCTGCCATGACCCCCCCCTGCCGAATTCTTATTGGTTGGTGTGTGTGTGACGATTGCTGACATTTTCTTTGTCTCTTCCGCGAATGAGATAAATAATATTGTTGAATAATAATTTCACACATAAGTCGCTCCGGAGTATATGTCGTGCAAGACTATGAAAACTATGAAAAAAACTGTGACTTATAGTCCGAAAAATACGGTAATCATGTATATATGCAGCTTAATAATCCAATTTATTTTGACTGAACGTGCTCCCTTACTTTAACAGTGGATGGTTACCTAAAAGGCTGAGGGTTGCTGTACGGGTGAGTCAGGAGACTCTGACTAGTGTGCTCGACCAATTTCACTTAAAAATAAACCCTGACTGGATTATAGATACAACTGTTGCCAGGCTTTGAGCAAATAACAGTAGTACATTCAAGTAAAACTGTCATGACCTGTCACTTATGTCATGTCATGTTTAGTCTTTGTTTAAGTTTCCCTATGTTTTAGGGCTAATTTTGTTTCAGAGCTTCTTCCTATGTTTACCGTATTTTTCGGACTATAAGTCGCAGTTTTTGTCATAGTTTGGCCGGGGGTGCGACTTATACTCAGGAGCGACTTATGTGTGAAATTATTAACACATTACCGTAAAATATCAATAATATTATTTAGCTTATTCACGTAAGAGACTAGACGTATAAGATTTCATGGGATTTAGCAATTAGGAGTGACAGATTGTTTGGTAAACGTATAGCATGTTCTATATGTTATAGTTATTTGATTGACTCTTACCATAATATGTTACGTTAACATACCAGGCACCTTCTCAGTTGGTTATTTTTGTGTCATATAACGTAGACTTATTCAGCCTGTTGTTCACTATTCTTTATTTTAAATTGCCTTTCAAATGTCTATTCTTGGGCTACACGGTGGCAGAGGGGTTAGTGCATCTGCCTCACAATACAAAGTTCCTCCAGTCCTGGGTTCAAATCCAGGCTCGGGATCTTTCTGTGTGGAGTTTGCATGTTCTCCCCGTGAACGCGTGGGTTCCCTCCGGGTACTCCGGCTTCCTCCCCCCTCCAAAGACATGCACCTGGGGATAGGTAAATTGGCCCTGGTGTGTGAATGTGAGTGTAAATGTTGTCTGTCTAGCTGTGTTGGCCCTGCGATGAGGTGGCGACTTGTCCAGGGTGTACCCTGCCTTCCGCCCGATTGTAGCTGAGATAGGCGCCAGCGCCCCTCGCGACCCCGAAAGGGAATAAGCGGTAGAAAATGGATGGATGGAAATGGATGTCTATTCTTGGTGTTAGGTTTTATAAAAAAAATTCCCCAGAAAATACTCGACTGGGACTTATATATGTTTTTTCCTTTTTTATTGTGCATTTTCGGCAGGTGCGACTTGTACTCGGAAAAATACGGTACTTTCTGGTTTATCAGTTCTCCGCACCTGCCTTCATTTAGTGATTAGTGTGCCCACCTGCTGTCTACTCTACACCAATCACACCCCTTATATACCAGGTCTCGCCACTTACTCTGGAAGGGTACTTTGCATTCTTGTTGAATCATGCTAGGACTGGGCGATTTATCGAGTTTGTAAAACATATCGATATATATTTAAACAAAATAAGAATTAAGAAAATATCGTAATATTGATATAATTTATTTCATTTAAAAATTACCAAACGCTGCCTATTTGTTGTGTTCCTTGTTCTCCCCCGGTCCCCTCCATGGACTACTAAACCCCTCCCCTTCCTTCTTCCAAGATGTGCTTGCACATATAAGAAGATCCATGATTGGTTGGTTGTAGGGCTGGGCGATTTTATCGATTTACTCGATATATCGCGGGTTTGTCTCTGTGCGATTTAGAAAGTGACTATACCGTGATAGTCGAGTATACGTTCTTACGCAGTTGCTTTTAGCTGCAGGCATTACACTGCAGGCTTTTATCACTCTTTCCTGTCTCTCCTTCTCACAGACAGTAAGCGCACCTTCTTACACACGTCACATACTGTCACGTCATACGCCCTCGCATGAGAGGTAGCAGCATGGGTAACATTAGCTGTGATGCTGGCGGAGTGGTGCGAGTGGTAATACGAGAGAAGGTGCCAATCTGGTAACAAATGAAGGAATAATAAATTCCTAAGAAAAACAGCACAGGATTCATCGTCGGGCGGTGGTTTGGCTTTAAGCGGGAAGATGCATTTCAACATCTCTGTTCGGCACTATACCCACAAAATTCAGAAAGAACCATTTACAAATCGTATGAAAAAAATAGTCAACAACAGAAGGAGATAACGTCCCTAGGAACCTACCACATAGCAAAGTACAAACCCCGTTTCCATATGAGTTGGGAAATTGTGTTCGATGTAAATTTAAACGAAATACAATGATTTGCAAATCATTTTCAACTCATATTGAGATGAATGCACTATAAAGACAAGATAGTTGATGTTCAAACTCATAAACTTTATTTTTTTTTTGCAAGTAATCAATAACTTATAATTTCATGGCTGCAACACATGCCAAAGTAGTTGGGAAAGGGCATGTTCACCACTGTGTTACATCACCTTTTCTTTTACCAACACTCAATAAACATTTGGGAACTGAGGAAACTAATTGTTGAAGCTTCAAAAGGTGAATTATTTCCCATTCTTGTTGTATGTAGAGTTTCAATCGTTCAACAGAGCGGGGTCTCCGCTGTCGTATTTTACGCTTCATAATGCGCCACACATTTTCGATGGGAGACAGGTCTGGACTGCAGGCGGGCCAGGAAAGTACCTGCATTCTTATTTTTAAGAAACCGCGCTGTAGTAACACGTTGTGAATGTGGCTTGGCATTATCTTGCTGAAGTGAGCAGGTGTGTCCATGAAAAAGACGGCGCTTACATGGCAGCATTTGTTGTTCCAAAACCTGTATGTACCTTTCAGCATTAATCGTGCCTTCACAGATGTGTAAGTTACCCATGCCTTGGGCATTAATGCACCCCCATACCATCACAGATGCTGGCTTTTGAACTTTGCATCGATATCAGTCTGGATGGTTCGCTTCCCCTTTGGTCTGGATGACACGATGTCCAATATATTGAAAACAATTTTTAAATGTGGACTTGTCAGACCACAGAAAACTTTTCCACTTTGCATGAGTCCATCTTAGATGATCTTGGGCCCAGAGAAGCCGGCGGCGTTTCTGGATTTTGTTGATAAATGGCTTTCGCTTTGCATAGTAGAGCTTTAACTTGCACTTACAGATGTAGCGTTGAAATGTATTTAGTGATAGTGGTTTTCTAAAGTGTTGCTGGGCCCATGTGGTGATATCCTTTAGTGATTGATATTGGTTTTTGCCGTCTGAAGGGATCGAAGGTCACGGTCATTCAATGTTGGTTTCCGGCCATGCTGCTTATGTGGAGTGATTTCTCCAGATTCTCTGAACCTTTTGATGATATGGACCATAGATGTTGAAATTCCTAAATTTCTTGCAATTGCACTTTGAGAAACGTTGTTTCACGCAGTTGTGGACAAAGGGGTGTACCTCCCCCCATCCTTTCTTGTGAAAGACTGAGCATTTTTTGGGAAGCTGTTTTATACCCAATCATGGGCCCCATCCGTTCCCAATTAGCCTGCACACCTATGGGATGTTCCAAATAAGTGTTTGGTGAGCATTCCTCAACTTTATCAGTATTTATTGCCACCTTTCCCAACTTCTTTGTCACGTGTTGCTGGCATCAAATTCTAGAGTTCATTATAATTTGCAAAAAAATTTTTTTTTATCAGTTTGAACATCAAATATGTTGTCTTTGTAGCATATTCAACTGAATATGGGTTGAAAATAATTTGCAAATCCTTGTATTCCATTATTATTTACATCTTACACAATTTCCCAACTCATATGGAAACGGGGTTTGTACATACACAATTTGATTTCCTGTTTCGCAGCTCATTCTTATTTGACAGTTGTTGAAATATTTTGTGTGACATCATGCACAAAAGTGCCCTTTATTTGTTTTAAACTATTGTAGTTGCGCTCCGTACAAAACGGGCACTTTAATTTAGTGTTGTTTTGATCTTAGTGACATCATGCACAAAAGTGCACTCATAGCTTGTTTAATCTTGCATTTTCTGTTTTGAAATGACATGAATGTTTGTGCCACTGCTTAATAACTGTTTAATAAATACAGTTTTGGTGAATTGACTTAACTGTGGTTTCCATCTCTGCATGAAAGTTTAAAATGAGCATATATTAATGCAGTATGAAGAAGAATGTTTTAATGTAGACACATAGAACCATCATTCTGCTGTGATTATATGCATCAAGTGTTCATTCAAGTCCAAGGCAAAATATCGAGATATCTATCGTGTATTGTGATATGGCTTAAAAATATCGAGATATTAATAAAAGGCCATATCAACCAGCCCTTGTTGATTGTTTATTATAATGAGTCACGATTGGTTGAGATTAGGCGAATCAGAGGCAAGATAGGGCGGGTCATGGAACCAGGCAGGGAAATCACGACATCCGTCCATCCATTTCCTACCGCTTATTCCCTTTGGGTTCGCGGGGGGCGCTGGTGCCTATCTCAGCTACAATCGGGCGGAAGGCGGTGTACACCCTGGACAAGTCTCCACCTCATCACAGGGCCAACACAGATAGACAGACAACATTCACACTCTAGGGCCAATTTAGTGTTGATCTCACCAGACATCCCAAATGACGGCTTGAGAGTCGAAGAAGAGAAGAGGGGAATTTTCAAGGTTTATAATATTAAAAAAACGTGTGAAAGATGGCAGAGGGATTCTCTTCCTTAGATTTTTCTTTTAGCGATGTAGACGACGTCCAGGAAACCCACGATGCGTCCACTTGGCCACATTTGGACAAATGTATGTGTCTGGATAAAACATTAATTTCAGTTGTTTACCATGTAAGCCCAAATCAAAACAGTTCTCGAGTTGCCAATTTCGCACGAGAAATGCTGCCAAAAATGCGTGCCGAAGTGATGAAAATCCTAGCCGCACAAGTAAGTCAAGTCACTTACTTGGCGCTGACCAGAACCGTACATGTGTGACAGTCCATTATGTTATTTATTTTACGTAGAAAGAATATTTTTCTATTTTATTTATGTTATGTAATTCAGTGTTACTTAAACATTTTCTTTTCTGTGCTGTTAATACCCATCTTGACTAACTGGGTTAATAAAAGTGCCACTGACTGTTTACAGTACAGTTGTCATTCACTTCAATTTCACTGAATATTGCTAAAAAAATGAATATCTTTGTTTGTGTTGTGGTTTAGTTTTCTCCTGCCTTCTCCTTTTCTGCTCCTGTGTTATCAGTGTTTCATCCTTGGCAAGGGGCAGACCGTGTGGCACACCTGCTCTCAATTAACCTGGCAGTATTTAGGCTCATCACTGACAGCTTGGCCTCGCCGGTTATTGTATCCCGAACTCACCTCGTGCTTGCACCTGCTTCACCAGTCCCGGTACGTTTTCACTACTTTGTCCTGCAACCCCTAACCTCTTGTGTGTTTATTTTCTAATCTCCCTGAGGTAAAAGGATTTCTTGTTTTGGACTCTTGCCTTGCTCAGTGTGCCCTGGCACTTTCACCCGCCGACATCTGAGGAACCTATTTTGCCTTGATTACTTGGTGTGTGTTTCTGCCCCATCGCCCTTAGTTATCCCTTTTTTGTCTAATTAAATTTTTGCATTTTTTTGAATCCCACCTTATCTCAAGATATAGTTTTTTGTGCATATCGCCCAGCCCTAAATCACACTATGTTACTGTTATGACTTGGTTAGCTACACTCACGTCTAAGTCTTTGGAGATTGTTCTAAGATACGTTTTGCCTTTGGCTTTCCGTGCACCTCCTTTGATTTTGTATTTCACCATGTCATTGAAATTAAAGGGATTCATCACACCTGCATACTGCTTCCTGCCTGTCCTTTCACATCCTGGGAACACGACCGCCGCAGACATGCGACCCCGGATGCAACAAAAACATTTCAAAACGTTTACTGCATGACATTGTCACAATAAAATTGCATTTGTGTCCAAATATTAGGTGAGTAATAACCTGTGAGCAATTAAGATTAATTTTAAATTCAAAAGTCTGATAAATCGGATTAATAAATGTTATCTTTGGATAGCATTATTAAAAATATGCCTCTAATAAAGTAAAGACATGTAAGAAACAGCTCTCAGTATGATGCAGTTCTCCACCGTTGCAAATAATTATAATCATTGTATTTGTTTAATTAATACCTCTTCAACGCAGTGTATTAATCATGTTGCTTTTTTTTGCAGGAGCTCACATTAAAAATCTGTACTGCTTCTGCACAAGTGTCCAATTTCCTACCGAACTCCATCACTTAAAAGGTCCAGACCTCCAATATCACGTGGGATGAAAGAAAGCTTCATAGAGAATAAGACATGAAGGGAGGCCATTAGTCGACAGGCTTCAGACCAGACGGAGGAGGAGGATGTGGCTTAATGGATGTGTTTGGTAGACATACCTTTGCTTCCTTGTTCATTCTATATAAAAATTGTCAGCTTGGAAGGAATTCAAACATATGCAAAAGGGACACAATATTAGGTGCACTAGTACAGTGGTTCTCAACCTTTTTTCGGTGATGTACACCCTGTGAACATTTTTTTAATTCAAGTACCCCCTAATCTGAGCAAATCATTTTTGGTTGAAAAAAAAGAGATAAAGAAATAAATACAGCCCAATGTCATCAGTTTCTGATTTATTAAATTGTATAACAGTGCAAAATATTGCTCATTTGTAGTGGTCTTTCTTGAACTATTTTGAAAAAAAGAAATAAAAATAACTAAAAACTTGTTGAAAAATAAACAAGTGATTCAATTATAAATAAAGATTTCTATACATAGAAGTAATCATCAACTTAAAGTGCCCTCTTTGGGGATTGTAAAAGAAATCCATCTGGATTCATGAACTTAATTCTAAACATTTCTTCACAAAAAAAAAAAAAATCTTTAACATCAATATTTATGGAACATGTCCACAAAAAATCTAGCTGTCAACACTGAATTGTTGTATTTATTTTCTCACAGTTTATGAACTTACATTCATATTTTGTTGAAGTATTATTCAAAAAGGATTTTTCAATTGTTGCTATTTTTTGAATATTTAAAAAAAATCTCACATACCCCTTGCCTTGGAATACCATTAAGTACTCCCAGGGGTACGCGTACTCCCATTTGAGAAACACTGCACTAGTACACAGGATATGTCTAAAAAAAAAAATGTCCTCCTTTACGTGTAACGATAACGATCAAAGTTGATTGACACTCATTTAGCTAAAAACTAAATCTAAGAACAATGATGAAAACAGTGTCAATCAAAAGTGATGGATGCAGGTGTACCTACTATTGTGGCCAGTCGGTGAAGCTAGGGACTTTCGAAAGAGGAAGAGACAGACTTGGATCTGGGAGAAAAAAGGAATCTATAAACAGATATGTGAGAGGAAGATGAGAGGGGCAAAAAGAGGTGTGATGGAAACCCTCAACACAAACCTTTTTACTACCGGCTGTGAGCATCAACTCCTTTGCGATTTTGCCTTGCAGATTGGAATTATTGCAGGCTAATTGCAAAAGGCCGTCAGAGGAAGAGTGATCTGACTTTTAATGGTGCACAAAAGCTCAGATTTTCATTCTGTCAATGTGGTTCTTAGCTCCGCTCTATCAGGCTGTTTTTTAGTCTCATGCAGCTCTGTGATCCTTTGATTAAATACAGATCAGGACCTTGTTTACCAGTGGATGTGTCTAAAATATATTTTCCATTTCTATAGTATTAACGGCAAACGAAGATCAACATTGTAGCATTCAGATGCCACCTTTGCTTCCCACACACCTCGCAACTGCCTTGGCCAATTCTGCAGCTTTCGATAACAAATTACGGGTACCATATTTTTCAGACCATAGGCCACACCGGATTACAAGGCGCACTGCCGATGAATGGTCTATTTTCGATATTTTTTTATATATAAGGCGCACCGGATTATGATGTGCAATAAAGGAGTCATCCATCCATCCATCCATCCATCGTCGTCCGCTTATCCGAAGTCGCGTCGCGGGGGCAGCAGCCTAAGCAGGGAAGCCCAAATTTCTCTCTCCTCAGCCACTTCGTCTAGCTCTTCCCGGGGGATCCGGAAGGGGTTCCCAGGCCAGCCGGGAGACATAGTCTTCCCAACGTGTCCTGGGTCTTCCCCGTGGCCTCCTACCGGTCGGACGTGCCCAAAACACCGGCTCAGCTCCTTCTTCACCACAACAGATCGATACAGCATCCTCTTTTTCTAAATGGAAAACTCTTCCTTTGTGGTCTACATAACATGTGATGGTGGTTCTTTGGTCAAAATGTTGCATAGATTATGTTTTACAGATCATCTTCAAGCCGCTTTCTGTCAGTCTCTTCAGGATGTGCCGTTTTGTGGGCGGTCTTACTTACGTGGCTCACCTTTGACAACGTCTTTCCTCCGTCATCTTTGTTGTACCGGTGTAGCATGCAAACGGTAGTGGAAGAAGATTTATTGTTTATTGACTGTTTTATTGACATTCAGACTTTATTTAAATCAAAAAAGGGAGCAGCATCTCCTCATCCGCCGGAAATGTGTGAAAAACTGTCCGACCGGAACTCTCTAATGACTGAAGTTTCTTGGGTGAATAATGTAAACTTATTACACCGGTATGTTTTAGCGCTTTCATGGCAGATATAAGTAAGAACTTTACAATACTTTATATTAGAAATGGCAAAAGCGGAGGATGAATGTCACATAACAAGAAGATATGGAAAAATAAGAAGCTTATGAACTAGTTGATAAGGTGTAAATCTCGCGCAAGGCGGTACCCAAATCCGCAGCAGGTCACTAAGGTGAACAGCCTCTGTGTATAAAGTAATATTGCCGTTCCCATTTTCAATTAGAAGAATCATAGACGGCTTGTAAACAGACTACAAAGGCGGATGTGCGCAATTTTTCAGGACTTATGCAGATCTCAAATACAGAAGGTAAGAAAAGTTGCTTTTGCATAATATTGCGAAACAAAATGATAGATAATATGTCTTACCTTCTACACACACCATAATAATACTGGTATGTTGAAGCACAGTATCAATCAATCAATCAATCAATGTTTATTTATATAGCCCCAAATCACAAATGTCTCAAAGGACTGCACAAATCATTACGACTACAACATCCTCGGAAGAACCCACAAAAGGGCAAGGAAAACTCACACCCAGTGGGCAGGGAGAATTCACATTCAGTGGGACGCCAGTGACAATGCTGACTATGAGAAACCTTGGAGAGGACCTCAGATGTGGGCAACCCCCCCACCTCTAGGGGACCGAAAGCAATGGATGTCGAGCGGGTCTAACATGATACTGTGAAAGTTCAATCCATAGTGGCTCCAAGACAGCAGTGAGAGTCCCGTCCACAGGAAACCATCTCAAGCGGATCAGCAGCGTAGAGATGTCCCCAACCGATACAGGCGAGCGGTCCATCCTGGGTCCCGACGAGCGGTCCATCCTGGGTCTCGACTCTGGACAGTCAGTACTTCATCCATGGTCATCGGACCGGACCCCCTCCACAAGGGAGGGGGGGACATAGGAGAAAGAAAAGAAGCGGCAGATCAACTGGTCTAAAAAGGAGGTCTATTTAAAGGCTAGAGTATACAGATGAGTTTTAAGATGAGACTTAAATGCTTCTACTGAGGTAGCATCTCGAACTGTACAATCCATCAAGCGGTGCGGCTTCATAGCTTACCAAAGTTTACTACTTACTTATAAAATACTACATGGTCTAGCTCCAGCCTATCTTGCCGATTGTGCTGTACCATATGTCCCGGCAAGAAATCTGCCTTCAAATAACTCGGGTTTATTAGTGATTCTCAGAGCCCCAAAAATTTTCTGCGGGCTATAGAGCGTTTTCTATTCGGGCTCCAGTACTCTGGAATGCCCTCCCGGTAACAGTGAGAGATGCTACATCAGTAGAAGCATTTAAGTCCCATTTTAAAACTCATTTGTATACTCTAGCCTTTGAATAGAGTTCCTTTTTAGACCAGTTGATCTGCCATGGCTGAAGTGCTGGCTGTCCAGAGTCAGGACCCGGGGTGGACTGCTCCCCTGTGCATCGGTTGGGGACATCTCTGCGCTGCTGACCCGTCTCCGCTTGGGATGGTCTCCTGCTGGTCCCGCTATGGACTGGACTCTCACTATTTTGTTAGATCCACTATGGACTGAACAAGCGGTGCGGCTTCATAGCTTACCAAAGTCTTACGAAAACATTTTGATCGATTTTTGAGCCCCATCTGTAATGTTCTGTATTTTCAATGGAACATATAAAATTTTGGTGTTGTTTACTTGAGTCATATTGTAGTCTACACACATCTGTGTAGACTGCTGGCCGCACCATGGACTGGACTCTCACTATTATGTTAGATCCACTATGGACTGGACTTTCACAATATTATGTTAGACCCACTCGGCGTCCATTGCTTTCGGTCTCCCCTAGAGGGAGAAACCACATATGCGGTCCTCTCCAAGGTTTCTCATAGTCATTCACATCGACGTCCCACTGGGGGGAGTTTTTCCCTGCCCTTATGTGGGCTCTGTACCGCGGATGTCGTTGTGGCTTGTGCAGCCCTTTGAGACACTTGTGATCTAGGGCTATATAAATAAACATTGATTGAAAGTCATACTCAAACATTTTGATCGATTTTTGAGCGCCATGTGTGATGTTCTATATTTTTCAATGGAACATATAAAATGTCGGTCAAATGAGTCATATTGCAGTCTACACGTATCTCTTATGTTTGACTGCCATCTACTGGTCACACTTATCATTTCACCATTTACCAAATAAAATTGCTTCGAGGTCGGTAAGCAGAACCAGAAATATTCCGTACATTAGGCGCACCGGGTCATCAGGCACACAGTCGAATTTTAAGAAAATGAAATAATTATAAGTGCGCTTTATATTCCAGAAAATATGGTACTTATTTTCTTTTCTTTATTCCCGGAATAAAGCAAATATCCACAGCGTATGACCCATGAGAATGTAGATGCATGTGTTTTACCTCTGTGTGTGGCATACAGCGCAGCAAAGGTGACCACGAAGAAGGTGGTGGAATATTTCCCAGCATTCACAAGGTGGGGGAAGGCCCTCTTGGTGTCCCGGTAACGCCTGAGGCACTGGATGAAGCGCAGCCAGGCGGGCAGACACTGAATGATGGCACGCAGGCCGTACGAGTAGCTGTGGCAGACAAAGTTTCCGGCGTCTGTGGGAGCAACACAATCGATTAGTGACATACTGTACGTCATCGTTAACATCGACAGAGACATTTCCAGCAGGTATTGGGTGAGGGTTGGCTATTTGCTCCTCGCTTTCCCCACCATATGAATTACAGCCATAAATACAGGTGGTCCTTTAATTTTGGATGTTTTGTGTTACTTTTGTTGTTACGACGTTTCTTGTAACAACATTTTTTGTTACAGCATTCCTTGCTTTTTGACATTTCGTATTACAATGTTTCTTGTTGACACACAGTCACTCCTATAATTCAAAACTGTATGTGGGGGGATCTGCCTAATGGAGAAAAAGTCACCGCCGCTGTCCATGAGACTGAGGACGAGCACCAGTGTGCAGGGCGAGACATAGCTGGCAGGTGATTAGATTTCAGAGTTGGTACGTGTTAATCTAATCATCTGCTGTCTTTAACAGTAAGCAACCTGGAGCAGAGGAAAAGAGAGGATTGGGAGTGACTGCAAAGTCACGACATGCTGAAAAACATTTTGGAAAGATCTTTTTAAAAACATTAAAACTTTGTCAACTCGGCACGCCTGTCTCTTGTGGTGTGTATGACAGTGGAACCGCTAGGAAGCGACTTCCACACTGTACAAAGAGAAAAAGATAATGTCCCGATGGTGGGGTTTCAGCTTGCTGCAAGGTCTTTCTCCCAGGAAGGCAGACGGACTACTCGGGACATGGTGTCTAGGTAAAACATGATTTAATTTGAACTAAAAAAAGGTACAAACAAAAAGCGCTCACAGCAGAGGCACAACTTGGCTAAGGAATAAAACACATAAACAGACTATAAACATAAATCAAACAACACTTACTATGGCTTGATAAGAATAGCATGGACTTTGGCATGAGAAAACTGGCATGGAGAGAGCATGAAAAGACAACAATGACACCAGGCCGACCAACAGAAAATGACAGGCTTAAATAGTGATGTGGTGATTGAAAACAGGTGCGTGAGTTCAAACGAATCAGGTGTGTGAGTCGTAAAGACAGGTGAACTGATTTGCAACCATGGCAACAAAACGAGTGAAAAAAAACAGGAACTTAAAGAGTCCAAAGGTCAAACAGCACATGGCCAAACACAAACATGATTAAAATACATGACAGATAACTTTTTTTGTGTACGCAAAGGGAGAATTTGTAAAATACATACGCAAAATAAAGTAAAGGGCCAAAAGTTTGGACAAACCTCATTTCTATGCGTTTTTTTTAATTTTCATGTAGATTGTCACTGTAGGCATCAAAACTATGACACCCGTGAAGTGAAAACCATTTCAGGTTAGTACCACTTGAAGCTCATCGAGAGAATGACAAGAGTGTGCGAAGCAGCAATCAGGGAAAAGGGTGGCTATTTTAATGAAACTACAATATAAAAGATGTTTTCAGTTATTTCACCTTTTTTTTGTTAATTACATAACTCCACATGTGTTGATTCATAGTTTTGATGCCTTCTGTGACAATCTACAATGCAAATAGTCATGAAAATAAGGAAAACACATTGAATAAGGAGAAGGTGTGTCCAAACTTTTGGCCTGTACTGTATGTTGTTTTCACATTCCTACACTGAGGATAATTATTATTAATAATAATAATAATAATAATAAAAATAAAAATAATGATAAATAGAACATCAATTAATACTTGAATAATTAAATGTACAGTATTGTAGAATGTACAAATAAATGCGGAATATAGAGGAAGCTTTAACCCATTTAATATATATTTGATGAAAAAATGCTGTAGTTTTTAGGGAAAACTATTAAAATAAAAAAGGATTTTTCTGATCTGACCTTTGTTCTTTCTTCCTAAAAATGCACATGACATTGAATTGCCCTTTTCCCATGGGAGCATCACTGCATTAATTATATCTTTAAAAATAACAAACAAACTGTGTAGCCTAAACACCAAAAAATAGATAAGAACTAAACTAAAAAAAAAAAATCTCTGATAAAGTATGATACATTAAGTGACCCATACACATTTGAAAATGTATTAATTGGAAGAGTGCTGTTGGATTTTGGATAGAAAAATGTGTTAGCATTAACATACAAACTGTACATGCTACAAACTTAACATGAAGTGAAGTGAATTATATTTATATAGCGCTTTTTCTCTAGTGACTCAAAGCGCTTTACATAGTGAAACCCAATATCTAATTTTTACATTTAAACCAGTGTGGGTGGCACTGGGAGCAGGTGGGTAAAGTGTCTTGCCCAAGGACACAACGGCAGTGACTAGGATGGCTGAAGCGGGTATCGAACCTGCAACCCTCAAGTTGCTGGCACGGCCGCTCTACCAACCAAGCTATACAATTTATATGTATGTCAATAAGTCAAACATATAAATTGGTTTTAGCTACCAAAATAGACCTTGACCTTGTTTTTGCTTGTTTGTTGCTCCTAAATTAGCAGGGAGCTTTCACATGACGTACTGCATCATTGATGTAGTGCTAATGTGAAATGCCAGCTCCGTTTGACAGTGCAAATATTTCAACACAAAGTCTGTCCTTTTAGTTATATACGATAGCAAAACTTGTAAGAGGTTGTCTCTTCTTCTTTAGGCCCTTTACTCTCGTTCTCTTTCTTCTTTGAACCATCTCTCCCGGGACTCTGTTAGTTCTACCACACACGCACACACACGCACACACACACGCACGCACGCACGCACGCACACGCACACACACACACACACACACACAGTGTGACATAAATCACCATACATACTCTCAAAAGTTCTGACCACGCCAAATGGTCTCGATTTTATCAGGCATGTTATTTGAACGTAATGAAAAAGACTGAAAATAAGCCAGGTCCAGGCCCGAAGCTCCTGGTTTTTCAACAGTGGAACATGCAAAATTGGCACAAAAAAAAAAATCACAAATTAAAGATGTTTTAGTGAATAAAGAATCAAAAAATTATCAACGGAGTTTACATAAATACATACCCAATCCTTCATCCAAATGAATCATTAGGTCTGTTTCAGTCACTATAGTATTTAGTCACTACAGTAATTACATCCACAGGAACCACATGGGTGAGCCTACTCTATACAGTATTTAAAACCTTACTAGTGTTCACTTCACAGCCACAGATGGTTCATCTAGTTATTTACATTATTTACAAATTACTTTGGTTCATTCACACACTACTTTGGCATTCTGTGTTGGATTGTATAGCCAATTTCTGTCTCATCGACTCCCTCTCCACTTCTAACTGCTCCAAATGCAAAAATCATAAAGAGTACAAACAATGTTTATTCTGGTAGCTAAAATCCTTTATCTGAATAGCCATTTGTGATTTATAGCATGCAATAACAAATATTGTGCAGTCATTTTGTTTATGTTTCAAAATAGTTGAACTATTCAATGTCAAAATATAAACAGTAGAAATAATGAACAAAGTGTCAGCGACTGTCTTGTTCTAAAACACTAATGAAAATGAAATGCAGCATTTAGACAGGCTATACTGTAGCAAAAGTCATGTGTATTTCAAGTCTTTCATGTCAACTGCAGTTTTGATTTGAGATGTCCAATTATATCGGACTGCCGATGTTATCGGCCGATAAATGCTTTAAAATGTAATATCGGAAATTATCGGTATCGGTTTCAAGATTATCGGTATCAGTTTCAAAAAGTAAAATGTATGACTTTTTAAAAAGCCGCTGTGTACACGGACATAGAGAGAAATACAGAGCGCCAATGAACCTTAAAAGCACTGCCTTTGCGTGCCGCCCCAGTCACACAATATCTACACATTTTCACACACACAGAAGTGAATGCAAGCCATACTTGGTCAACAGCCATACAGGTCACACTGAGGGTGGCCGTATAAACAACTTTTACACTGTTACAAATATGCGGCACACCTCCTCGTGCTCTCTCAGGGAGAAGTGAAATGAACTGAATTATATTTATACAGCGCTTTTCTCTAGTGACTCAAAGCGCTTTTACATAGTGAAACCCAATATCTAAGTTACATTTAAACCAGTGTGGGTGGAACTGGGAGCAGGTGGGTAAAGTGTCTTGCTCAAGGACACAACGGCAGTGACTAGGATGGCAGAAGCGGGGATCGAACCTGGAACCCTTAAGTTGCTCGCACGGCCCCTCTACCGACCGAGCTATACCGCCCCGGGAGAGCATGTCTTAAATTCCAGGCTGCTGTTTTGAGGCATGTTGGAAAAAATAATGCACTTTGTGACTTCAATAATAAATATGGCAGTTCCATGTTAGCCTTTTTTTACATAACTTGTTGATTTATTTGGGAAAACCTTGTTCAATTAATTAACGCATCCAGCGGGGCATCACAACAAAATTAGGCATAACAATGTGTTAATTCCACGACTGCGTATATCGGAATCGGTTGATATCGAAAACGGCAATATTGCAATATCGGATATCGGCAAAAAAGCCATTATCTGATATCAGTACTTACAAGGTAAACAACTAAAATGTATGTGTTGGACATGGTTTTATCCAGACGCATACATTTGTCCAAATGTGGCCAAGTAGAAAAAAACATTGTGGCTTTCCTTAACGTTGTCCACATGGCTAAAAGAAAAATCTCAGAAAGAGAATCCGTCTGCCATCTTCCACAAGTTTTTTTAAAATATATGAATCGACCGCTTGAATATTCCCTCTTCTCTTCTACGATTCTCTTGTCGTCATTTGGGACGTCTGTTGTGATTTTCCTTCCTAATTCGATGACCAGCCCTAGCTTGTCTCTGATTGGCCTGTCCGTAATGTTTTTCCCTAATCTCAACCAATCGTGAATCATTATAGTAAACTAACCGACCAATCATGGATTTTGCTGATACGAAAACCAACCAATCATCATTGATGTTTCCCGTATATTTTGTCCCCTGCCCATGGAGTTGCTTTGCCACGTAGATTCGATTTTTAAGTTAATACATTTCAAAGGCCAACCGTAGTTTTTACCACAAAAAAACGTACTCATTACGGGAAAACCATAGTTGTTGGCAGATCAATTATGAATCTGACGAATCAAGAATTTAACACACATTGTAGGTCGGAAAAAACAAAGAAAAGAACTCTTTTTTTTGTATTTTTACAGAGATAAAAAAAGACACATTTTTGACTATAGGCAAGGCAAGGCAACTTTACAGCAATTTTTAAATTTAACTAAAGTGAATGAGCTAATCAAGATAGTGCAAAAGCCATACGATAAAAGGGGTCAAATAAAAAGTAAAAAAAATAAATTGCCAAATAAAATAAAAAGTCAGACAAATTGGAAAAAAAAATAAAGCGAAGAGGAGTGGGGCGGAGGGGACTAGAAATGGTGGCCTAGTGGGCGGACTCAGCTCAGGTCTTAAGAAGGGTTTTGAAAACCTACCTCTTTTTTAGACGGAAAAAAATCACATGCCTGTTTTATACATGCGTATTAATTAAACTCATTAAACCGTAGCAACAAAATACAGTCATATTGATCGATTTAATAAATGAATCATTGCAGCCCTAATTAAAAACTGAACCTAAACCTTGTTTAGTTGATACATGAATAAGTGAAGAAAGTAGCAAACGTAATTCTAAAAGTAAGGGGGGAAAACATGAATCTAGAGCTTTTCAGTTGCTCTATCGATCAACAAATGTGAAGAATTTGAGGTAATCAATCTCAGACTGAGGAAGACCACATACCGTTTGTTTTGGGCAACAAGCCCTTGCTGTTGCTCCACTGTAGCTCAAAGATGTAGAAGCAGATGAGATACTCCATGTCCATCAGGACCACCACCAGGGAGTTGAGCTGGTCGGCCAGCCAGAAGTCTGCGAACTCCACGCGGTGAAATGGCGCCGTGAACACTCGGAACTGCACAGAATACGCCAAAGGACGAAAAGCAAAAGATCATTTACAGCATGGACAGTTGTGTAACTAGACAACTCATTAGGTACACTTGCAAATTATGAAATGCATGGACAGTTGTGTAACTAGACAACTCATTAGGTACACTTGCAAATTATGAAATGTGCATGTTAAAAAAATATTTTCCAAAGAAAATAATCAATTTGAAATCTTTTAGGGAGATAATTATTTAATAATATGTTTATTATTGTGAAGCACTGCAGAGCTTCATACCGACAGGTTTGTTATAATTTAACTACCTGTATTTTTCGGACCATAAGGCGCATTAAAGGGCTTATAATTTTTTTCTACATTACAAACACCTTGTGGTTTACATAACATGTAATGGTGGCTGGGCATGACATTAAAGAGCATCCGGCAGTAGAGGCTCCTCTATGGCAGTGGTTCTCAAATGGGGGTACGCGTACCCCTGCGGGTACTTGAAGGTATGCCAAGGGGTACGAGAGATTTTAAAAAAATATTTAAAAAATGGCAACAATTCAAAAATCCTTTATAAATATATTTATTGAATAATACTTCAACAAAATATGAATGTAAGTTTATAAACTGTGAAAAGAAATGCAACAATGAGTGTTGACCGCTGAAAAAAGGTTGAGAACCACTGCTCTATGGGGTCTTGGGGCACTAGGAGGTTAACCCCTTTACTACTGTTACCCCAGGTGGCCCTTGACAAAGGCCTAGTACCTGACTGCCCCCTAGCCAGGGATGCGGTGAAGACCTCAACGATGGAAGACGATAGATGTAAAAACTACCACAACGGTTGGGATGGCGGAAGAAGGCACCCCCACATCCATGTGGGCCCAGTTATGCGGAAATAACAACCCAAGACCTCAACGGTGGAACAGGCGGAGGATGACTGCTAACCCTATGGAGCAGGCCTGGGTAATAATTTTGACTCGGGGGCCAAATTTTGAGCAAAAAATGTGCCTGGGGGCCTGTGTATCTATTTTTGGGGAAACTAATATAAAACCTCACAATAAAGGATGATTGAATGCTAAAAATGTTATGAGAGACCGCCTTAAAAACGGAATGGAATTTAAATTTTTTCTATGAACGATAAAACCCTGAATATTGGGAACATATGAACGTCACACGCCCTCTCCATCGAAATATTTTACAATTAAGCTAAATGCAACAACCAGCGAAACATGGACACAAAGGGTATAAAAACATCTACAATCTGATACATCTGATAAATCACTAAACATTAAATCTTTCTTGTAAAAATCTTCTTCTGCATCTGTCCCTGACACCCACATTTCAGGCTCTGGAAACACTGTGGAAACGCTCCCCACCCACACTGCTTGGTGCCTCGTCTGAGCTGCTGTGATGTAGATTACCATAGTCACTAGTAGGGTTGTACGCTATACGGGTATTAGTATAGTACCGCAATACTAATGAATCATTTTTGGTACCATGCCGCCTCTGAATAGTACCAGTCCGCCACACCCTAAGATCTTTAATTAAAATAAAGCTGTCATGTCTTGGTGACCATGTTTAATTTGGCTATGTTCTGTTTGGTTTCTGGATTTTGTCAGTTCCTTTTTTTTTCCACTCCCTGTTTCGTTTCCATGACAACCTATTAGTATTGTCCTCATGTCATGCACCATATTCATTTGGACTCACGCACCTATTGTTAATCACGTCACAACTATTTAAGCCTGTAGTTGCCAGGCAGTCAGCCTGGTGACATCACATTCATGCTTTGCACTCTTGAACTCTGAGTACTCTGTCCAGGTCATAGTTCATGCTACTCTTTTCTTGCCCCGTAAGTTTTTTTTGTTTATTCAAGCCACAGTTTAGTGAGTTTTTTAGTTCATGTTTTCATGTCCATAGTTTACGTAATAGTAATAGTTTCTTAGCCAGGTTCTGTACCTCCGCTGTGAGCGCCTTTTGTTTTCACTTTTGAAAGATTATTTAAAAGATGGGCATTACCTTCACGTCGTGTCCGGTTCAGTCACTTTGCACCACGGGAAAACAAACCGCACCAAAGTCAACGTCTTGACAAAAGGCAATAATGCATTTTTTTCCGGTCCCCTTTATTTAGAAAAGTATCAAAGAGTATCAAAATAATATTGGCATCGGGACAACACTAGTCACTAAAATATCATGCAAAAGTACAGATTCAACCCTTGAAATACTTGGTATAGTTGAAGAATTGCGGTCATTAGAAAACATCACAATGGCAGCTACACTTTCTATATTAAAGATCCCAAAAAATTATTTATTAATGTCCGGCGGGCCAGATTGAAAAGCTTAACATGTGGCCCCCGGGCCTTAATTTTCCCAGGTCTGCTATGGAGCATCACAAATGCTGATGGCGGATAACGGCTGCAATAGAAAAGGGTCCCCAGTCGTCTTGGACTCCATGCCACTGGACCCGGAGCCAAATTTGCCAAGGATCGTGGGGTGACTGTCTGTGCACCAGTCTCCCCATGTTAAACAAAGTCACACACAGGCATCCTCCATTAAGGAATACCCCCCCTCCCAGGAGGATCGTCATACTCGCTTCGAGTGACCGCCGATGATGATGGACTGGTGGCTAAATGTTTAACTTGTCTCATAGATTATGTTTTACAGACCAATTTCAAGCTTATTTCTGACCGTCTCATCAGGATGCACCGTTTTGTGGGAGATCTTATTTACGTGCCTCCACTTCGACAGCGTTTCTCCCCGTCATCTGTATTGTACCGGTAAATTTGAGCTTTTTCATAGCGAGTCTAGTGATAGATATAAGTTAGAGCTGTACGCTATTTTTGTATTACAAATGCAACTCAATACAGTCTGGCTGCTGCCAAACATTAAATAAACCCATTAAATAAAGTCAAATACAAATGAGGCAAAAAGAGAAGTACACCACACTTCTCTTTTGTAATGTAAATCTGTACATCAACAATATGATTTGCCTGAGTGGCTGGACAGGCCATGTTTAAAAGAAAGAAAAAAAAGTATTACTAATGGCAACAGTGCAGGATGAATGCCCCACAACGAGAAAACAGAGAAAAAGTAGGCGTTCATTTACTACGGTGCCATTAGTAACCATACATTTTTCCAGATTTATGCAGATCACAAATACACATCAGCAGGTACCAAAATTAAAAAAGGTGGTTTACCATAATAGGTCTAAACAAAACACCAGTTAATAAATTTCCAAATAGGTGCCACTATAATAATACCGTATGTGGAAACACAGTAGGACTGACCAAAGTAGGCGTAATGCGCTAACAATCCATCAAGCGGTGTGGCTTCATAGATCCCCAAAGTCGTTCTTAAACATTTTTGACAAACTTTTGAGCGCCGTGTGTAATGTTCTATATTCTCTGTTACTGCATGGTTTGTTCCCCCGGGATGCAAACGAACGACTCCGGACAGGGCTTGCAGGTAGGAGCATGATTTATTCTTAAAAACTGGAAGAGGTGCAAAAAACAAGTCGGAGGAAAAATGTGCCAATTGCACTTGAAGCTAGGGCTAACACTTAGCAAGGACAAGAGACAGGAATACTCACGTAGCAGGTGTGTGTAGCAAACAAAGAAGCCAAATTGACTGACTGTCAAAGGCAGGCTTAAATAATGTCTCTGATTAGGAACAGGTGAGCGTCCCGAACACAAGAGGCAGGTAAAAATAATACGTAGAGGTGCACAAACAGGAACTAAAGGAGTCCAAAACTAACAGAAAACACAAAACATGATCCGAACAACGGATCATGAAAATCTCAGTAAAATATCAAAGTTTTGGTGTTGCTTGCTAACCTGTACTTACTAACGTCATTTATTGAAAGGGGGCCGTCAATCTGCAGTCCACGCGTACCTCTTATGTGTGACAACCATCTACTGCTCACACTTATCACTACACTATGTACCAAATCAAATTGCTTGTAAGTGGGTAAGCACAAGCATAATTATTCCGTACATTAGTGCCTATTAAAGTGGCTACTCTGATAAACAGCTGCTTAAAACAAGTGAACAATGAATCCGTGTCTAATTGTATGCCTTTAGAGATGTTTTAAGCAGGTAACAACCTCACTTAATTAGTAACACACAAGTACACATGAGCTTATGCTAATAAGCATGCAGTACCACAGGAGACGCTAAATGAGTCATCTTTAGCGTCTATGAGGGATTTATTGTTTCTATTAGTAAGTTTCACTGACTGGATACAAGTAACAAAAATATTGAAAACAGTTAAGAATTGTATAAAAAAAAAAATTCTACCTTAACGTACAGAATTTAAAAGTCAGCTTTGATAAACCATCATAGAAAGACTAAAATATGTACACGACAGATCTGCATCACCATACTGTGAACTGATATTGATTGATTGAAATATTTATTTCGAACCTGCACAATACAAAAAAAACTATTTTTTTTTTCTTTTTTACATTTTGGCAGGGATAATCATGCAAGGCTTGGAAAAGGGTTGGATGAAAAAGATGCTTATAATATCCCAACCCCTCTCACTCATTCCACATTTAACATAAACAATATAATACAAGAACAATACTATATAAACAAAAACAAGAACAACTCTTGAACACTAACATTACGATAGTACCACAGTTACTATGAGACGAGACAAAACACACGCACACACGCACGCACGCACGCACGCGCACGCACGCACACACGCGCGCGCACACACACACACACACACACACACACACACACACACACACACACACAGGCCCAAACATTCTCTGACCATACACCTCTCTCCCATCGCTCTCTTTCCTCCTCGTACTTCTTCAGTACTTCTTTTTTAAACAGTGTTTTAAATTGAATCATGTTAGAACACGTTTTTAACTTGTCCCCTAAGTTGTTCCACAGAGTGACTCCACACACTGAAATGCACATTTATTTCAAAGTGGTTCTAAATTTAGGCGAATATAATTTGTTATTTCCTCTTAAACTGTAACTATGGTGATCATCTCCATCATGGAATAGGTTCTGTATGTTGGATGGTAGAGAGTTTTGGGATGCCCTAAACATAATTTGAGCAGTTTTAAAGTTGATCACATTGTTCAGTTTGAGTTGCTTTAAAGGGGAACAATATCACAATTTCAAAAGGGTTAAAAACAATAAAAATCAGTTCCCAGTGGCTTGTTTTATTTTTCAAAGCTTTTTTCAAAATTTTACACCTCGCGGAATATCCCTAAAAAAAGCTTTAAAGTTCTTGATTTTCGCTATTTGCGATGCGACTGTCCATTTCCCTGTGACGTCATACAGGGCTGCCAATACAAACAACATGGCGGTTACCACAGCAAGATATAGCGACATTAGCTCGGATTCAGACTCGGATTTCAGCGGCTTAAGCGATTCAACAGATTACGCATGTATTGAAACAGATGGTCGGAGTAAGGAGGCAGATAGCGAAAACAAAATTGAAGAAGAAATTGAGGCTATTGAGCGAATAGCTATTGACGCTATTTGGCCATAGCATGGGTGTACCTAATGAAGTGACCCATAGCATGGCTGCCTTATTAGCATCGCCAGTAAAATGTGCAGTCCAAACGATCAGGACTTTCGCATCTTGTGACACTGGAGCAACTTAAATCCGTTGATTGGTAAGTGTTTGTTTCGCATTAAATGTGGGTATCTAGTTTCAAATGTACATACAGCTAGCGTAAATAGCATGTTAGCATCGATTAGCGTAGCATGTTAGCATCGATTAGCTGGCAGTCATGCCGTGACCAAATATGTCTGATTAGCACATGAGTCAACAACAAAACTCACTTTTGTGATTTTGTATCGTTGCAAATGCATCTGCAGGTTAGCCATACATCTCTGTGCCATGTCTGTCTTAGCATCGCTGGTAAAATGTGCAGACACTCTGGCAAATTCAATGGGGGTCTGGCGGCAGATTTCTTGCCAGTGGTGCAACTTGAATCCCTCCCTGTTAGTGTTGTTACATCCTCCGACAACACACCGACGAGGCATGATGTCTCCAAGGTTCCAAAAAATAGTCGAAAAAACGGAATGTAATGTGAAAATGAAAATGGCGGGCGTATTACCTCGGTGACATCACGTTCTGACGTCATCACTAAAAGACCGATAAACAGAAAGGCGTTTAATTTGCCAAAATTCACCCATTTAGAGTTCGGAAATCGGTTAAAAAAATATATGGTCTTTTTTCTGCAACATCCATCCATCCCATCCATTTTCTACCGCTTATTCCCTTTCGGGGTCGCGGGGGGCGCTGGCGCCTATCTCAGCTACAATCGGGCGGAAGGCGGGGTACACCCTGGACAAGTCGCCATCTCATCGCAGGGCCAACACAGATAGACAGACAACATTCACACTCACATTCACACACTAGGGCCAATTTAGTGTTGCCAATCAACCTATCCCCAGGTGCATGTCTTTGGAAGTGGGAGGAAGCCGGAGTACCCGGAGGGAACCCACGCAGTCACGGGGAGAACATGCAAACTCCACACAGGAAGATCCCGAGCCTGGATTTGAACCCAGGAGTGCAGGAGCTTCGTATTGTGAGGCAGACGCACTAACCCCTCTGCCACCGTGAAGCCTTTTCTGCAACATCAAGGTATATATTGACGCTTGCATAGGTTTGGTGATAATGTTCCCCTTTAAGTCCATA
This sequence comes from Nerophis ophidion, assembly GCF_033978795.1. Taxonomy (NCBI): domain Eukaryota; kingdom Metazoa; phylum Chordata; class Actinopteri; order Syngnathiformes; family Syngnathidae; genus Nerophis; species Nerophis ophidion. Next base: position 17,786,121 of record NC_084636.1, read on the forward strand.
AATAGTGGATTTGAATGATGTCTGTAGTGAACATTGGACACAATCCTGATGGCCTTTTTCTGCAGAGTGACTAAAGGCTGTAGATGTGATTTATAACAATTTCCCCAGACTTTAACACAATAGTTTAAATATGACATAATAAACGAATGACACAAAAACAGCAGAGCATTGGTGTTCAATAAATGACATGATCTCCTCATCATTCCAACACATTTAGCAACGCTTGTCCTCAGGTAACTTATATAAATGGGTTGTACTTGTATAAATGGGTTGTACTTGTATAGCGCTTTTCTACCTTCAAGGTACTCAGAGCGCTTTGACACTACTTCCACATTTACCCATTCACACACACATTCACACACTGATGGAGGGAGCTGCCATGCAATGCGCCAGCCAGCACCCATCAGGAGAAAGGGTGAAGTGTCTTGCTCAGGACACAACGGACGTGACGAGGTTGGTACTAGGTGGGATTTGAACCAGCGATCCTCGGGTTGCGCACGGCCACTCTACCACTGCGCCACGCCGTCCCTTTATATATGAGGCTTCCATGAGATATTTTCATCTATTACCACTCCTAAGAAATAATTTTGTTGAACATATTCTATTGGTGTATCATCAATAACAATCCTGATCGGTATATTACTTTTGTGATTGCTAAAGAGTATTATTTTGGTCTTCTTTAAATTCAGAGACAATTCGTTCATATTAAACCAAGTTTTTAACTATATCATCTACTCAGTTACCAAGGCCAGAAGTTGCTTCACGTCATCACCTGCATATGTGATTGTTGTATTATCAGCAAAGAGGATGAACTTCAGCCGTGTTGATACTTTACATATTTCATTGATATATATTATAAATATAGTGGGTCCCAGTATCGACCCCTGGGAGACTCCACAGGTTATGAGTGTAGATTGATGTTGGTCGATCTGAACAATCTGCTGTCTCTCATTTAAATAGCTCTCTAGCCATTTCCCTGCCAATCCCCTTATGCCATAGTTTTCCAGTTTATTTACCAAAATGTGGTGGTCAATGGTATCGAAAGCCGTTTGCAGGTCAATAAAAATTCCAATAACAATTTATTGTTCTTGATACCATTAGTAATGTTCTCTATTAAATCAATTAAAGCTAATGAAATTGGCCTATTTTGTTGGAACCCATATTGACAATCAGATAATAATTTGTGCTTTTCAATGAAGCCACGAAGTCCATCCATCTATCTTCTTCCGCTTATCCAAGGTCGAGTCGCGGGAGCAGCAGCCTAAGCAGGGAAGCCCAGACTTCCCTCTCCCCAGCCACTTCGTCTAGCTCCTCCCGGGGGATCCCGAGGCGTTCCCAGCCAGCCGGGAAACATAGTCTTCCCAACATGTCCTGGGTCTTCCCCGCGGCCTCCTACCGGATGGACGTGCCCTAAACACCTCCCTGACCAGATGCCCGAACCACCTCATCTGGCTCCTCTCGATGTGGAGGAGCAGCGGCTTTACTTTGAGTTCCTCTCGGATGACAGAGCTTCTCACCCTATCTTTAAGGGAGAGCCCCGCCACCCGGCGGAGGAAACTCATTTCGGCCGCTTGTACCCGTGATCTTATCCTTTCGGTCATGACCCAAAGCTTATGACCAAAGGTGAGGATGAGAACGTAGATCGACCGGTAAATTGAGAGCTTTGCCTTCCGGCTCAGCTCCTTCTTCACCACAATGGATCGATACAACGTCCGCATTACTGAAGACGCCGCACCGATCCGCCTGTCGATCTCACGATCCACTCTTCCCTCACTCGTGAACAAGACTCCTAGGTACTTGAATTCCTCCACTTGGGGCAGGGTCTCCTCCCCAACCTGGAGATGGCACTCCACCCTTTTCCGGAAGAGAACCATGGACTACGACTTGGAGGTGCTGATTCTCATTTCGGTCGCTTCGCACTCGGCTGCGAACCAATCAAAGATGTCTATTATTAAATAATTTTTCCAATATATTTGATAACTGTGGCGGAAGAGAGACGGGCCAGTAATTTGTAAAGTGGTGTTGGTCTCCAGATTTGAAGATGGGGATGACTTTTGAGAGCTTCATTTGTGAAGGAATTGTCCAAGTCGAAAAGATAAATTGCAGATGTGTGTGAATGGTTTGATGATTACTTCCGCTATGTTCCGGAACCACTCATATGGAGGTCATAAATGTCACATGATGTTTTGTTCTTGCTTTCCTGAATAATCTCCAAGACTTCCTTTTCAACAGTCGGAGTAAGGAACATCAAATAATATTTGTTTTCAATAAATTCCATGGGCTGTTTATCAATTGGGATTTTTTTTGCCAGCTTAGGCCCAATATTAACAAAAAACATATTGAAGCCGTTAGCAATCATCTTCTTGTCACTTATGATTTGGTCGTTCTCAACAAAAAACTCCGGATAACAAGGACTGTTTGAACCATGCCCAATAATTGTATTTAATGCTGTGACGCTTGGGTTGGCATCGTGGTGTGGATTGCGTTCTCTCAATGGGTGCAGCGGAGATGGAACACAGCGTAAGGTAGGAATAATGATTTATTTATTTACACTAAAGAACACTATAGAACAGACTAGGAACCAAAACACTTGCACGAAGGCACTAACAAACAACACAGAACTAGTGTAGGAGCTAGTGTAGGATGAGACAATCAGAGATTACAAAGAGAAACATAGCCAGGGCTTGTAATCTCGCCAGAAAGATGTCCAGGCATCGAGTAATTGTCTCTGGCCCCCTGCCTGGGAGAGGCAATGATGAGAGATATAGCAGATTAGTCTCTCTTAACAGGTGGCTGGATAGCTTCTGCAGACAACAGGGATTTACGTTTATTGATAATTGGCCCTCTTTCTGGGGCAAACCTGGCTTGCTGAGGAGAGACGGCCTTCACCCTAACCAGGAAGGCGCTATCCTCTTGTCTCGGAACATAGACTTCGCATTGAGCCACATTTGACTAACTGCACTAGAGCAAGCCCGGTCACAGGCAATTACAGAGCCTGCTAGCCTGGGTATGGAGTCAGTTAAGTTAGAGCTAGCCAGCGCCAGGCTGGATGATCCCTGTACACATAGCAATTTTCGTAGAATAATACACAACTCACAAAATGTTTTTTCTACTGTGTCTATGACTTCGTCAGAGTTAGACATGCGTTCTACTGAGGTGGCAAATTATGATGCGTTCAGTTTATCGCAGCGCCAAGTAGACAATCTGAAAATTCCCGTCATATCAATTCCTAGATATGGTCGTAATTATTTTAAGTACACTGCGCATAATAAACGCAACATTATTAATATTGCTACTACGGATAATTTTATCAACAACTCCTTAAAACAGCCCACTACCTATAATATGGGCTTTCTAAACATCAGATCTTTGTCTCCCAAAACGTTATTAGTCAATGAGGTCATTAGAGACAACAACCTTAACGTCATCGGTCTTAGCGAAACCTGGCTTAAACCAGACGACTTTTTTGCGATAAATGAGGCATCCCCTCCTAACTATACGAATGCGCATATTGCCCGTCACCTCAAAAGGGGAGGGGGTGTCGCACTAATATACAACGAAAATTTTAACTTTAGTCCTAACTTAAATAATAAATATAAATCTTTTGAGGTGCTTTCTATGAAGTCTGCCACACCTCTGCCTCTGTGCCTGGCCGTTATCTACCGCCCCCCCAGGGCCCTATTCGGACTTTATTAGTGAATTCTCAGAGTTTGTTGCTGATCTAGTGACGCACGCCGATAATATAATTATAATGGGGGACTTTAATATCCATATGAATACCCCATTGGACCCACCGTGCGTGGCGCTCCAGACTATAATTGATAGCTGTGGTCTTACACAAATAATAAATGAACCGACGCATCGCAGCGGTAATACGATAGACCTAGTGCTTGTCAGAGGTATCACCGTCTCCAAAGTTATGATACTCCCGTATACTAAAGTAATGTCCGATCATTACCTTATAAAATTCGAAGTTCAGACTCATGTTCGGCAAGCTAATAATAATAATAACTGCTATAGCAGCCGCAACATTAATGCTGCCACAACGACGACTCTTGCGGACCTACTGCCCTCGGTAATGGCACCGTTCCCAAAGTATGTGGGCTCTATTGATAACCTCACCAACAACTTTAACAACGCCCTGCGCGAAACCATTGATAGTATAGCACCGCTGAAGTTAAAAAAGGCTCCAAAAAGGCGTACGCCATGGTTTACTGAAGAAACTAGAGCTCAGAAATTATTATGTAGAAAGCTGGAACGCAAATGGCGCACGACTAAACTTGAGGTGCACCATCAAGCATGGAGTGATAGTTTAATAACTTATAAACGCATGCTTACCTTAGCTAAAACTAATTATTACTCAAATCTCATCCGCATTAATAAAAACGATCCAAAATTTTTGTTTAGTACAGTAGCATCGCTAACCCAACAAGGGACTCCTTCCAGTAGCTCCACCCATTCGGCAGAGGACTTTATGAAGTTCTTTAATAAGAAAATTGAACTTATTAGAAAGGAGATTAAAGACAATGCGTCCCAGCTACAACGGGGTTATAGTAACACAAATACGATTGTATATACGGCGGATACTGCAAATATCCAAAATAGTTTCTCTCGTTTTGATGAAATAACATTAGAAGGATTGTTACAACGTGTAAATGGAATAAAACAAACAACATGTTTACTTGACCCACTTCCTGGGAAACTTATCAAGGAGCTTTTTGTATTATTAGGTCCATCAGTGCTAAATATTATAAACTTATCACTTTCCTCGGGCACTGTTCCCGTTGCATTCAAAAAAGCGGTTATTCATCCTCTCCTTAAAAGACCTAACCTCGATCCAGACCTCATGGTAAACTACCGACCGGTGTCTCACCTTCCCTTTATTTCGAAAATCCTCGAAAAAATTGTTGCAGAGCAGCTAAATGAGCACTTAGCGTTTAACAATCTATGTGAAACCTTTCAATCCGGTTTCAGGGCAAATCACTCGACTGAGACAGCCCTCGCAAAACTGACTAATGATCTATTGCTAACGATGGACTCTGATGCGTCATCTATGTTGCTGCTCCTCGATCTTAGCGCTGCTTTCGATACCGTCGATCATAATATTTTATTAGAGCGTATCAAAATACGAATTGGTATTTCAGACTCAGCCCTGTCATGGTTTAACTCTTATCTTACTGATAGGATGCAGTGCGTCTCCTATAACAGTGTGACCTCGGACTATGTTAAGGTAACGTGTGGAGTTCCCCAGGGTTCGGTCCTTGGCCCTGTACTCTTCAGCATCTACATGCTGCCGCTAGGTGACGTCATACGCAAATACGGTATTAGCTTTCACTGTTATGCTGATGACACCCAACTCTACATGCCCCTAAAGCTGACCAACACGCCGGACTGTAGTCAGTTGGAAGCGTGTCTTAATGAAATTAAACAATGGATGTCCGCTAACTTTTTGCAACTTAATGCCAAAAAAACGGAAATGCTGATTATCGGTCCTGCTAGACACCGACCTCTATTTAATAATACAACTTTAACATTTGACAACCAAATAATAAAACAAGATGACTCTGTAAAAAATCTGGGTATTATCTTCGACCCAACTCTCTCCTTTGAGTCACACATTAAAAGCGTTACTAAAACGGCCTTCTTTCATCTCCGTAATATCGCTAAAATTCGCTCCATTTTGTCCACTAAAGACGCCGAGATCATTATCCATGCGTTTGTTACGTCTCGTCTCGATTACTGTAACGTATTATTTTCGGGTCTCCCAATGTCTAGCATTAAAAGATTACAGTTGGTACAAAATGCGGCTGCTAGACTTTTGACAAGAACAAGAAAGTTTGATCATATTACGCCTGTACTGGCTCACCTGCACTGGCTTCCTGTGCACTTAAGATGTGACTTTAAGGTTTTACTACTTACGTATAAAATACTACACGGTCTAGCTCCAGCCTATCTTGCCGATTGTATTGTACCGTATGTCCCGGCAAGAAATCTGCGTTCAAAAGACTCCGGCTTATTAGTGATTCCTAGAGCTCAAAAAAAGTCTGCGGGCTATAGAGCGTTTTCCGTTCGGGCTCCAGTACTCTGGAATGCCCTCCCGGTAACAGTTCGAGATGCTACCTCAGTAGAAGCATTTAAGTCTCATCTTAAAACTCATCTGTATACTCTAGCCTTTAAATAGACCTCCTTTTTAGACCAGTTGATCTGCCGCTTCTTTTCTTTCTCCTATGTCCCCCCCTCCCTTGTGGAGGGGGTCCGGTCCGATGACCATGGATGAAGTACTGACTGTCCAGAGTCGAGACCCAGGATGGACCGCTCGCCTGTATCGGTTGGGGACATCTCTACGCTGCTGATCCGCTTGAGATGGTTTCCTGTGGACGGGACTCTCACTGCTGTCTTGGAGCCACTATGGATTGAACTTTCACAGTATCATGTTAGACCCGCTCGACATCCATTGCTTTCGGTCCCCTAGAGGGGGGGGGTTGCCCACATCTGAGGTCCTCTCCAAGGTTTCTCATAGTCAGCATTGTCGCTGGCGTCCCACTGAATGTGAATTCTCCCTGCCCACTGGGTGTGAGTTTTCCTTGCCCTTTTGTGGGTTCTTCCGAGGATGTTGTAGTCGTAATGATTTGTGCAGTCCTTTGAGACATTTGTGATTTGGGGCTATATAAATAAACATTGATTGATTGATTGATAGAAGGAACTAAGAACGCTAGCATGTGAGCTAGGAATATAAACAAAGGAATAGCGTGGAAGTTAACAAGTACAAGAATAGTATTTACCACAATGCGGGAATGTGACGTCACCTGTTGCGTGTAAAGCAAACTAGAGTCCGAGGACGAAAGGCAAACCAAGGCGGTCTTAAATAGGGACAGAAATAAGGAGGCAGGTGGGCGTCGAATAACAAGGCCGGTGACACAAATGCGGTGCTAAGACAACAGAAACAAAACAGGAAGTGCCACCGGGAACTAAGGACGTTAAATAACAAAACGAGATACCAAACAGAACCAACATCAGAATATGCCATGATCCTAGTCCTGGATCATGACAAATACATTCCAAATTCCCTTTATATAATTTTTCTTTTGGATTAATAGTTTGGTGGTGTATTTTTTCCTGCTTGCTCTTAATATGCTGGGTAGATTACCTTTATATGTTTTGTACTTTTGTTCAGTTTCTATGGTTTGATGCCTAAAAAAAACCCCAAATTAAATAATTTTTCTCTTTGCAAACGTTCACAAGCCCTTTGGTTATCCATGGAGTTTTTTTGGAGTTAGTTTAAGAGCATTTTTGATGGGGCAGTGTGTATCATAAAGTGAGAAAAAAATGTCATGAAATAAATTATAAGCTGCATTTGTATCTGACGTTTGAAAAACAGAATCCCAGTTTTGTTTCGCTAAATCATTTTTAAAGGGGAACATTATCACAATTTCAAAAGGGTTAAAAACAATAAAAATCAGTTCCCAGTGGCTTGTTGTATTTAAAAATTTTTTTTTTTTTAATTTTACTAGTCCCGGAATATCCCTAAAAAAAAGCTTTAAAGTGCTTGATTTTCGCTATTTGCGATGTGACTATCCATTTCCCTGTGACGTCATACAGTGCTGCCAATGTAAACAAACAATGGCGAATAGCACAGCAAGATATAGCGACATTAGCTCGGATTCAGACTTGGATTTCAGCGACTTAAGCGATTCAACAGATTACGCATGTATTGAAACGGATGGTTGGAGTATGAAAGTATTGAAGAAGAAACTGAAGCTATTGAGCGAATAGCTATTGACGCTATTCATAGCCATAGCATGGCCGAATAGCTGCGTTAGCATCGCCGGTAAAATGTGTGGACCAAACGATCAGGACTTTCGCATCTTGTGACACTGGAGCAACTTAAATCCGTCGATTGGTAAGTGTTTTTTTCCGCATTAAATGTGGGTGGAAGTAAACGTAATATAGTTGTAAATGCATCTGCAGGTTATCCATACATCTCTGTGCCATGTCTGCTTTAGCACCGCCGGTAAATAGCATGTTAGCATCGATTAGCGTAGCATGCTAGCATCGATTAGCTGGCAGTCAACATCAACAAAACTCACCTTTGTGAATTCAGTGACTTTATCATTGCAAATACATCTGCAGGTTATCCATACATCTCTGTGCTTTAGCACCGCCGGTAAAATGTGGAGACACTCCGGCACATTCAATGGGGGTCTAGCGCCAGAGACTTTCGCATCTTTGGGCCAGTGGTGCAACTTGAATCCCTCCCTGTTAGTGTTGTTACACCCTCCAACAACACACCGACGAGGCATGATGTCTCTAAAGTTCCAAAAAATAGTCGAAAAAATGGAAAATAACAGAGCTGAGACCCAATGTTTGCAATGTGCTGAAAATGAAAATGGCGGCTGTATTTCCTCAGAGACGTCACGTTCTGACATCATCGCCTCCGGAGCGATAAACAGAAAGGCGTTTAATTTGCCAAAATTTACCCATTTAGTGTTCGGAAATCGGTTAAAAAAATATATGGTCTTTTTTCTGCAACATCAAGGTATATATAGACGCTTACATAGGTCTGGTGATAATGTTCCCCTATAAGTGCTGTTAATGATCGTTCTGTTGTGGCTCTTTGATAATATTCACTATTTACAGGTTTGGATGTTTTGCAGTTATTATTGTACACCATGAACACCGGTAAATGATCACTGACGTCACTCACTAAGAAGTGAGTGACGTCAAGCTATAGTTCATCAAGCTATAGAGGAGGTTACAAAATAATTAGCACCCCCACTCTGTGCCAATTAAAGTGTACCTAATAAGGTGTCCCGTCAATGAGCGTATATGCCAGGTCTGGGCAATTATTTTGCTTAAGGGGGCTACATTTTAAGAAAAAAATGTGTCTGGGGCGGGTATATCTATTTTTAGGAACACTAATACAAAACCTCACAAGAATGTCTGAATGCTAAAAATGTTATGACAAACCGCCTTAAAAAACGGAATGGAATTTTAATTTTTTTTACTGAATGAGAAATCTAGAATGTACTGGTCCTTAACAAAAAAGAATGTGGGATTTACAATATTAACTATGAACGATAAAAGACTGAATATTGACAACATATGAACGTCACACAGACATATTTTAGATTACCATAGTAACTAATTAGATTACAAAAGCAACTTATTTTATTAACATAGTAACTAGTATATCATGCAAAAGCGCCGATTCCAACTACTGAAATACTTTGTATTAGAGATGTCTGGCAGGCTGATATTAACCGCCGATAAATGCTTTAACATGTAATATCGGAAATTATCGGTATCGGTTTCAAATTCATCGGTATTGGTGTTGCGATCCACGGCACGGATCGCTTGTCATTTAGAGTCTTGAGTTTGTTTGTGTACTTCCTGATGTGTTTTTTGTCACTATGGCGACTTGATTTGTTCACCTGCTTATTTGCACACCTGTTTTCATCAGAGACTCTGTACAACCTTCCCTTTTCGTTTTCTCGGCCTGGCCTTGTAGTGTTTGCTTTCACGCAACCAATGACTTTTGTATTTTGATGTTTGGACTCGATAGCCTCCTCGTTAGCCTCTTTGTTTCATGTTGTATATTCACTAATGCTACCACGCTTAGCCGCCTTTTGTTCCCCTAGCTCTTATGCTAACTAGCTCTTTGTTTTGTCTTTTGGTACCCAGTGTTTTTGTTATTAGCCTGTTTGTTGGTAAAATAAATCATTATCTCTTACCTCTACGCTGTGTCCGTTGCCCGACTGCATCCTGGAAGAGCACCATTGGCACCAAGATGCCACCGAGACGCCACAGTTGGTTTTAAAAAAAATAAAATGTATGACTTTTTAAAACACTGCTGTGTACACAGATGTAGGGAGAAGAACAGAGCGCCAATAAACCTTAAAGGCACCGCCTTTGTGTGCTGGCCCAGTCACATAATATCTACGGCTTTTCTCATACACACAAGTGAATGCAAGGCATACTTGGTCAGCAGCCATACTGAACCCACACCAAACAAGAATGACAAACACATTCCGGGAGAACATCCACACCGTAACACAACATAAACACAACAGAAAAAATACCTAGAAACCCTTGCAGCACTAACTCTTCCGGGACGCTACAATAAACACCCTACCCCCACCTCAACCCCGCCCACCTCAACCTCCTCATGCTCTGTCAGGGAGAGCATGTCCCAAATTCCAAGCTGCTGTTTTGAGGCATGTAAAAAAATGAATGCACTTTGTGACTTCAATGATAAATATGGCATTTTTTTCCATAACTTGAGTTGATTTGTTTTCGAAAAAACCTTGTTACATTGTTTAATGCAGTGGTTCTAAACCTTTTTTCAGAGATGTACCCCCTGTGAACATTTTTTTAATTCAAGTACCCCTTAATCAGAGCAAAGCATTTTTGGTTGAAAAAAATAGATAATGAAGTAAAATACAGCACTATGTCATCAGTTTCTGATTAATTAAATTGTAAAACAGTGCAAAATATTGCTCATTTGTAGTGGTCTATCTTGAACTATTTGGAAAAAAAGATGTTGAAAAATAAACAAGTGATTCAATTATAAATGAAGATTTCTACACATAGAAGTAATCATCAACTTAAAGTGCCCTCTTTGGGGATTGTAATAAAGATCCATCTGGATTCATAAACTTAATTTTAAACATTTCTTCACAAAAAAAGAAATCTTTGACATCAATATTTATGGAACATGTCCACAAAAAATCTAGCTGTCAACACTGAATATTGCATTGTTGCATTTCTTTTCACAGTTTATGAACTTGCATTCATATTTTGTTGAAGTATTATTCAATAAATATATTTATTAAGAATTTTTGAATTGTTGCTATTTTTAGAATATTTTAGAAAAATTTCACGTACCCCTTGGCATACCTTCAAGTACCCCCAGGGGTACGCGTACCCCCATTTGAGAACCCCTGGTCTAATGCATCCAGCGGGGCATCACAACAAAATTAGGCATAATAATGTGTTAATTCCTCGACTGTATATATCGGTATCGGTTGATATCGGTATCGGTAATTAAGAGTTGGACAATATTGGAATATCTGCAAAAAAAGCCATTATCGGACATCTCTACTTTGTATAGTTCAAGACTTACGGTCATTTGAAAACAGTACTGCACATCATAATAATGGCTACATTTTCCATCTTAAAGATTTAAACATTTTTTGGGGGGGAAAAAGCTTAACATGCATGCGGGCCTTATTCTGCCCAGGTCTGGTACATGCGATTTGACTTCCAAAAAGAGCAGAGTTCTTAAAAGCACTCCCTGCATTTCTACCCTCAGGCCACTTGTGACATTTAGTAGCGACTGTACGCTGACTATGCACACTCTAAAAACCCACCACACGAACGCGCACACACACGCCTCCTGAAAATGTCAAAAACTACATAGCCAATGTAGCCTGTCAATCACAGCGTGTATCGATCGAGCGTGCAACCGAGGCTTCATTGCCTCAGCAAACATTAATAATCTAGCTGCAGTTTGTCCCTTAATGAAATCTTTGTCTTCACACCTGGATTAGTTGAACACCATGTTTGTCTTCCCGTATAACACACCTCAGTGAGGCAACTCCGGCTCAAATGTTCTCAAATTATGCAGAACATTGTATGGAATATTTGTACTGCAGATGATCGGGGAGCCAAAACCGGAGACACAAGATGGCAGCTGGGATTTGAAGCAAAGGACAAACATATGAGGGAGGGTGAAGGGTTCGACTGCTGGGAGAGAAATAGAGGAAGAGGAGGAGGAGGAAGAAACGGGTGGTGAGGGGTTCAGCATACTGATGGATCAATGTTGGTAATGATTGCACAGTCACAGCCTCCACCTCCCCTGGGATGAGAGTGCATTCCATTATCCCTCGACACACGCACACAAAAGCGGTCCTGGAGCGTTACAGCTTTAACAAAGGGCAAAGCAGGCTTTGGTTAATGTAAGACTGAATATATGTTTGAGACCAACCCAAACAAAAAGCTGCAGAGTACAATCATGGTTTGGATCAAATGACAAATATTCATAAAAACACACTACCGGTAGGGGTGTAACGGTACGTGTATTTGTATTGAACTGTTTTGAACCCACGCATTCACGGGGAGGACATGCAAACTCCACACAGAAAGATCCCGAGCCCGGGATTGAAACTCAGGACCTTCGTATTGTGAGGCAGACGCACTAACCCCTCTCCCACCGTGAAGCCCCATATATATATATATATATATATATATATATATATATATATATATATATATATATATATATATATATATATATATATATATATATATATATATATATGTAATCTGTGAAAATCTGCTGTACAGTATGTGTGCTCGGGTCCTATTTTTTAGGAACACTAATACAGAAACTCACTGTAATGTCTTATTAAACGCTTAAAAACGTTATGACAGACCGCCTTAGAAAACGGAATGGAATCAATTTTTTTTTTTTTTTTTACTGAATGTACCGGTACATAAAATAAAGAATATGGGACTTACAATCTTAACTATGAACGATAATAAAACACTGAAAATCGACAAAATACGAATGTCACACCCCCTTTCGATTGATATATTTTACAATCAAGCAAGACGCAACAAAAATGCAACATATACAGCAAAATATGATTGCGAAGGGTAAAAAACCCCACCTACTATCTGATATATCTGATTTGTCACTAAGCTTAACAACGTTATTGTAAAAATCTCCTTCCGCGTTTAATTAGTATATAATGCAAAAGCGCAGATTCCAAACAATGAAATACTTTGTATAATTCAAGACTTACGGTAATTTGAAAACATTGCTACAGCTTTTCAATCTGGCCCGCCGGACATTCATGCATTGATTGATTCATTGAAACTTTTATTAGTAGATTGCACAGTACAGTACATATTCTGTACAATTGACGACTAAATGGTAACACCCCAATAAGTTTTCCAACTTGTTTAAGTCGGGGTCCACGTTAATCAATTCCTTGGTAAAATTGACAGCAATTGTCTTAAGCGTCCTGTACAAGCTGTTGTCACATCCGCTTTTCCTCCATACAAACATCGTGACGGCCCAGTCACATATCTACGGCTTTTACAGATACACATAAGTGAACGCAAGGCATACTTACTCAGCAGCCATACAGGTCACACTGAGGGTGGCCGTATAAACAACTTTAACGCTGTTACAAATATGTGCCACACGTTGAACCCACACCAAACAAGAATTACAAACACATTTTGGGAGAACATCCGCACCGTGACAAAACAAACACAACAGAACAAATACCCAGAAACCCTTGCAGCACTAACTCTTCCGGGACGCTACAATTTATACCCCCAGCTACCACCAAACCCCGACCACCTCGTTGTTATTTTATTTTCAAATTTACTAGCCTGTGGAAAAAGTTAATGTTGATATTTACCTCAGAAGAGGCATTACATATTTTATTTAAATTTTATTTAATATACCAATGATGTTTTTTCGGTTTGTTTTTCGAAACTTGATTTTGCACTAGGGCTTCACGGTGGTAGAGGGGTTAGTGCGTCTGCCTCACAATACGAAGGGTCCTGAGTAGTCAAGGTTCAATCCCGGGCTCAGGATCTTTTATTGTGGAGTTTGCATGTCCTCCCCGTGACTGTGTGGGTTCCCTCCGGGTACTCGGGCTTCCACCCACCTCCAAAGACATGCACCTGGGGATAGGTTGATTGGCAACACTAAATTGTCCCTAGTGTGTGAATGTGAGTGTGAATGTTGTCTGTCTATCTGTGTTGGCCCTGCGATGAGATGGCAACTTGTCCAGGGTGTACACCACCTTCCGCCTAATTTTGTAGCTTAGATAGGCACCAACGCCCCCCGCGACCCCCAGAGGGGAATAAGCGGTACAAAATGGATGGGTGGATGGATTTTGAACTATTACGTTATATAAGCGTTGCTTGTTCCATATTCAGTGTTAAAGTAAATCAGTGTAGCAAACTGAGCAATAATTAACTTTTTATTCCTCTTGCTACTTCAAGGCTTGAATTTTTGATTCATTCATTCTTTTTATATTTTCAAATATATTAATAGCCTGTGGAAGAAGTTTATTTTGATATTTACCTCAGAAGGCTGCAAATGGGAACGAGGCATCCATCCATCCATTTTCTACCGCTTATTCCCTTTTGGGGTCACGGGGGGCGCTGGCGCCTATCTCAGCTACAATCGGGCGGAAGGCGGGGTACACCCTGGACAAGTCGCCACCTCATCGCAGGGCCAACACAGATAGACAGACAACATTCGCACTCACATTCACACACTAGGGCCAATTTAGTGTTGCCAATCAACCTATCCCCAGGTGCAGGTCTTTGGAAGTGGGAGGAAGCCGGAGTACCCGGAGGGAACCCACGCATTCACGGGGAGAGCATGCAAACTCCAGACAGAAAGATCCCGAGCCTGGATTTGAACCCAGGACTGCAGGACCTTCGTATTGTGAGGCAGACGCACCAACCCCTCTCCCACCGTGAAGCCCGGGAACGAGGCATTCAATTTTTAATTTAAATTTGATTTGATATGCCACCGATATTTTTTAAAAATTATTCTTATTATTATTATTTGAAACTGGATTTTGCATGCCACTATAAAATTATATAAACCTTGCTTGTTCAATATTTAATGCAAAACAGGTTTGGGTCCCCATTATAAGGTTAATTTGTTCAACCTTGGCCTGTGGTTGTCATGACATGGACTATGATGTGGTCAGTTTTCCCGTGGTGCAAATCGACTGGACGGGACATGGCGTGACGGTGCTTACAGATTTTAATTAATCACTCAAAAACTACCAAACAAAAGGGGCGCGCACGAGGCGGGGAAAAAACTTAACACAGGAACAAACAAAAGGCGCTCTCAGCAGAGGTACAAAACTTGGCTATGAAAACAAAACTATTACTACAACGCAAACTATGGACATAAAACAAAGCTTGCAAACTATGGCATGAATAACGAAAACTTACTTTGAACAAGAAAGGGGGCATGGATAACAAGGCTGTGTAGAGGGTGATGTCGCCAGGCTGACTGCCTGGCAACTACAGGCTTAAATAGTGCTGTGATTATTGACAGGTGGGTGAGTCCAAACAAATGAGCCAGGTGGAAACTAAAACAAACGAGGGTGCGCAAAAACAGGAACTAACTGAGTCAAAAAAAAAACAGAACATAACTAAACAGAACATGATCACAAAGACATGACAGTTTTACATTTTGGCCCACTCTGCATTTGAGTTTGACACCCCTGATTTAGTAGACCAGGCTCTTGGTTAACTAAACATAGAAGACACACAGCAGCAGCATGTTCACTCACCAGCAGCTTGAGGAGCCAAAAACGTGACTTGTAGTAGCAGGTTTTGAAGGGGTTGATGAGGAAGAGCAACATGAAGCCATAGAGGATGAGGGGGTTGATCTGCATGGGAAGGTAGAGGTACTCCGAGTAGAGACACGAAAGGATGCTGAGACACCACAACACGCCGAGGAAACCAGCGATCTGCAACAAAAAAGGCACAAAATGTAGATGAAAACAGAAAGCGATCATTGTCCGAAATACTTCAAATCCACACGCGTTTCATCCTGACCTCAAACAGGTGTTGGTGAGAGAGGTTGTTTCGCGGATTGATCTCAAAGATGAGCACGTGGTTGACACCCGCTTGTCTCCAACCATACGTGTTAATGCCCAACAGGAACAGGAACTGGATTAGGAGAAAGCCGCCCCGGTAAATCCGCACCAGAGGCCACACATTTTCATAGCGGATGAACACCGCGCCTGGTGAAAAAAACAAAAACACAACATAGAGGGATGACATCAACACCGTATTTGAGTGGACAAAAAAAAAGTGTTTTATTTATAATATATAATAATAAAGAGGCGTTACCAGTGAGGGTGAAGGCGACGGCGAGGATGATGAAGATGCCGCAGTACAGACCCACACGAAAGGTTGTCCATGCCAACGCAGGCTACAGCAACACAGGTCAACAATTATTATCAACATTAAATAAACCATAAGGTTAATTGTGTCTCTAATAAATCTTCATTAACATTCATTTTTGGATCAAGCACAGCTATCTAATTATCATTCAAAACAGTTTTCATTAGCTTTTCCCGGTTAACCATTATGAAAAATAAAATAATGAAATACCTACATTTATAGTATTTTTTTGGAGGTCACTTGCTTACTCACACATTTTTTTGTTACCCTAATTATTAAGAATAACACATAGCTTTAATAATAACTGTCATATTTCTATTAACCATTCAATTATAGTATCATTATACAGTACAGACACCCTCTCATTCAATGTGTTTTCTTTATTTTCATGACTATTTAAATTTTAGATTGTTACTGAAGGGATTAAAACAATGAATGATTACATGTGGAGTTATGTACTTGAAAAAAAAATAGTAAAATACCTATAAAACAAGTTTTATATTCTAGTTTCTTCAAAATAGCCACCCTTTGCTCTGATTACTTTTTCGCACACTCTTGGCACTTTCTCAAGAGGTTCATATGAAAGAGTTTTCACATCACAGGTGTGCTTGAAGCTCATCGAGAGAATGCCAAGAGTGTGCAAAGCATTAATCAGAGCAAAGGGTGGCTATTTTGAAGAAACTAGAATATAAAAAATCCATCCTTCCATTTTCAACCACTTGTCCCTGTCGGGGTCGCAGGAAGTGCTGGAGCCTATCTCAGCTGCATTTGGGCGGAAGGCGAGGTACACCCTGGACAAGTCGCACCTCATCACAGGGCCAACACAGATAGACAGACAACATTCACATTCACACACTAGGGCCAATTTAGTGTTGCCGATGTTTTCAATCATGTCACCTTTTTTTGTTAAGTACATAACTCCACATGTATTCATTCATAGTTTTGATTCCTTCAGTGACAATCTACAATTTAAATAGTCATGAAAATAAAACAACCACATTGAATGAGGAGAAGGTGTGTCAAAACTTTTGGCCCGTACTGTGTATTAGTACATAGGTTTATAGTAAATATGACTAACCCCATACACTGTTTTGAAATGATGAATGTTTTGTTATTAAATAAGCTGTTAACCTGTTTTATGTAGTTTTGGGATCTTTGCACAGGCCAAAAAGTAGTATGTTAGTGTTCAATCTGATGAATGTGTGCCACTTTGTGCTGAAACTGTAGTTTACCACTATGGAAGAGCAACTACGGTATACTTAAACTGTGCATTAAAATGCATGAGAAAATTAGGCAGATGTCCAGTGGGATACATTGTGGCCATTTACACGGAGACAGCTCGTGATGGCAGGAATTTATAGCTGTTTAGGCATGGTAAATAAGTAGTGCTCCTGGAAGCATAATTTACAAACTCCAAAAAAAGTGAAGTTGTCACGTTGTGTATATGGTAAATAAAAACAGAATACAATGATTTGCAAATACTTTTCAATTTATATACAATTGAATAGACTGCAAAGACAAGATACTTAACTTTCAAACTGGAAAACATAGTTATTTTTTGCAAAAATTAGCTAATTTGGAAATCGATGCCTGCAACATGTTTCAAAAAAGCTGGCAAAAGTGGAAAAAAAGACTGAGAAAGTTGAGGAATTCTCATCAAACACTTATTTGGAACATCCCACAGATGAACAGGTTAATTGGGAACAGGTGGGTGCCATGATTGGGTATAAAAGCAGCTTCTATGAAATGCTCAGTCATTCACAAACAAGGATTGGGCGGGGGTCACCACTTTCTGAACAAATGCGTGAGCAAATTGTCGAACAGTTTAAGAACACCATTTCTCAATTTAATTTAGGGATTTCACCATCTACGGTCCGTAATATCATCAAAAGTTTCAGATTATCTGGAGAAATCATTGCACTTAAGCAATGATATTATGGACTTTCGATCCCTCAGGCGTACTGCATCAAAAAGCGACATCAGTGTGTAAAGGATATCAAAAAGCCAGCATCTGTGATGGTATGGGGGTGTATTAGTGCCCAAGGTATGTGTAACTTACACATCTGTGAAGGCACCACTAATGCTGAAAGGTACATACAGGCTTTTGAGCAACATATGTTGCGATCCAAGCATCGTTATCATGGACACCCCTGCTTATTTCAGCAAGACAATGCTAATCCACATGTTACAACAGCGTGGCTTCATAGTAAATGAGTGCGGGTACTAGACTGGCCTGCTTGTAGTCCAGACATGTCACCTATTGAAAATGTGTTGAGTTGAGTTGAGTTTGAGTTTATTTCGAACATGCTGGTATACAATATGATACATCACAATTTCCAGTTTCTCTTTTCAACCTGTTCGAAAAAGAGTAGGAAGAAGCAGAGCTTATTTAATCTTACCCCTTTTCTTTTACATGACAGTTGTTAAAACTTTTGTTCACTTCCTGTCCTCAATTTCTTCACACTATACTCCATAAGTAATCACAATAAAAATAAATGAATAAATAAAAAAATAATCGGTGAAGTAAGTTATATTTCATATGATGAGATAAGTAAGATTATTTTGAGGGCGAAAGAATGGATGGATGAAATAAATTCAGAATGTTTATCATGTTTTTCTTCTTTGGTACCTTGTAAACACTTTAAGTTTGAAGAGTAAATGTGTGGCGCAATATGAAGCCTAAAATACCACAACGGAGACCCCGGACTGTTGAACAACTTAAGCTGTACACCAAGCAAGAATGGGAAAGAATTCCATCTGAAAAGCTTCAAAAATTGGTCTCCTCAGTTCCCAAATATTTATTGAGTGTTGTTAAAAGGAAAGGCCATGTAACACAGTGGTAAAAATGCCCCTGTGCCAACTTTTTTGCAATGTGTTGAAGCCATTTAATTCCGAGTAAATGATTATTTGCACGAAAAAATTAAGTTTCTTCGTTCCAACATTAAATATCTTTTCTTTGCAGTCTATTCAATTGAATATAAAATGAAAAGGATTTGCAAACCATTGTTTTCTGTTTTTAGTTACGATTTACATAACGTGCCAACTTCACTGGTTTTGGGTTTTGTATTTTCTCAGGTCTGTTTTGGAGGGTTTTCCAGTAAAACAGCGCTGAACTTTTCTGACCTGAGCGGCTCCCAGCGGAGGAACTCTCAACCTCTTCATCGCCCGCTGACGATCTCCTCCTTCCAGCTCTGTGGTGACCAACGTCTAGATGCACAAAGAACAGTGATTCCATCCATGCAGTGACACCTTACCCTGGTGTGCATGATAATGTTGTGCGTGGCCCACCTCGGTCTCACTGATGAGATGCGTGATCTTCTTGCAGGTGTAGAATGGTGCCACCTCCACCTGAGCCACACGCCAGTCGGCCCCGCGAGAGGTATCCAGGACCTTGTCATGTTTCTTCAGGATCTTGCGGAAACCGGTGAAGTTCAGATTCTGTGGGCAGCAAAGCACATAGGTAATGTTTCAGGTAACACAGTAAAACAGCCCTATCATATTTTCATT
Organism: Nerophis ophidion; assembly: GCF_033978795.1. NCBI lineage: Eukaryota > Metazoa > Chordata > Actinopteri > Syngnathiformes > Syngnathidae > Nerophis > Nerophis ophidion. The sequence goes on from NC_084636.1 coordinate 17,805,588, forward strand.
GACATTGTACCTGGTAGTTCTGCAGCAGGATTAGGCTCAGGTAGAACTCACTGAAGGCGAGCTTAAGGTCCTTGATGTTGTGGTGCTTGCAGCGTTCTTCCTGCGACAGGTGGAACACGGTCTTGCGTTTGCGCAGCCCCGGCGGAGCGTTGCTCTCGCGCTGGGCGTCCAGTGAAGACTGCAGCTCATTCTGCAGAGTGGCAAAACGCCTCTGAGCTTCAGCGAGCTTTTCTGCATAGAGGAAAGACACAATTCATTTAACAATATACCAGGGGTAGGGAACCTATGGCTGTAGAGCCAGATGTGGCTCTTTTGATGACTGCATCTGGCTCTCAGATACATCTTAGCTGGCATTACTGAACATAATAAGTAATGAATAATTCCGCTGATAATCACAGTGTTAAAAATAACGTTCAAAAGATAAGACATTCTCATGCATTTTAATCCAACCATCCATTTTCTATCGCACCTGTTCAAGAAGTCGCATTAATGGTGAGAAGTATTATATTTATTATTGGTTAGCTTTAGAATAAGTGAATTATATTTTGAAGTGAATTACATTTATATAGCGCTTTTTCACTAGTGACTCAAAGCGCTTTACATTGTGAGACCCAATATCTAAGTTACATTTAAACCAGTGTGGATGGCACTGGGAGCAGGTGGGTAAAGTGTCTTGCCCAAGGACACAACGGCAGTGACTAGGATGGCGGAAGCGGGGATTGAACCTGGAACTTTCAAGTAGCTGGCACGGCCACTCTACCATCCGAGATGTACCGCCCCAATAACAACGTTATTAAAAAGAATAAGGGACTTATTATTCTCTAAAAATGTTGGTCTTACTTAAAAATGCACGCATTTAATTGTATTCAGTGTTAAAAAATATTATATGGCTCTCACGGAAATACATTTTAAAATATTTGGCTTTCATGGCTCTCTCTGCCAAAAAAGTTCCCGACCCCTGCAATATATCGTATTTTTTGGACCGTAGGGCGCACCGGATTAAAAGGCGCACTGCCGATGAACGGATCTATTCTTGTTTTTTTCCATACGAGAGGCCCACCGGAGTATAAGGCGCATTGAAAGGGTCATTGTATGCTTTTTTTTCTAAATGTAAAACCCTATCTTGTGGTCTAAATAACATGTAATGGTGGTTATTTGGTCAAAATGTTGCATAGATTATTTTTTTACAGACCATTTTCGAGTCGCTTTCTGAGCGTCTTGTCAGGTTTCGCAGATTTGTGGGCGGTAGTATTTACGTGGCTGTCCTTCGACAGCATCTTGCCCCAATCATATTTGTTGTAAAAGGGGTAGCGTGCAAGGATGGGAGTGGAAGAAGTGTCAAAACATGGAGCTAACTGTTTTAATGACATTCAGACTTTACTTAAATCAATAACGGAGCAGCATCTTCTCATCCAAAAACAACAACAACAACGGCGGAAATGTGTCCCGTGAAAAACCGTCCGACCAGAACTCTTTAATAAACTAAAGTCCCTTGGGTAAATAATATAAACTCACTACACCGGTATGTTTTACCGCTTTTATGGCGAGTTTACTGACAGCTATAAGTAAGAACTGTAGCACAGGATGAATGTTCCACAACAAGAATATAGAGAAAAAGAAGAAGCTTATCAACTACGGTATCGCCACGTACTACTAAGGCGGAATTTTCAGGATTTATGCAGATCCCAAATACAGATCAGCAGGTACCAGAAAGTATGTTTGTAAGAAAAGTTGCTTTTGCATAATATTGCGAAACAAAACACCAGATAATATGTCTTACCTTATACACACACACACCATAATAATAGTCGTATGTTGAAGCACGGTACAATCCATCAAGCGGTGCGGCTTCATGGCTTACCAAAGTCGTACTGAAATATTTTGATATTTTTTTCTATATTTTCAAAGGAACATACAACATTTTGGTGTTGTTTTCTTGAGTCATTGTGCAGTCTACACATATCTCTTATGTGTGACTGCCATCATTTTGCAGTTTACATGTATCTCTTATGTGTGACTCAGTGACGTGCGGTGAACTAGACACCAGGTGAGGCATACATACTTTTTTTTAATTTTTTTTTTTACTTAAATTCATACGTGCAGCTCTAGTCATTGTTGATTTAGGTTGCACATTAGAGTTACAGGGAAAAAAAGGAACTTATTCGCTTTCATAAAAACTTATCATAATGATATTATGATATGATTAATTTGATAAAGTTGTTATTAAATACTTTTTGGTCCCATTTGCTTTTAACAAAATAAATCAAGTATTGTGAGTGTATCTTATCTTTCTGCATTTGTATCTGAAGCAGCAATAGCTATCCTCCATGAAAACGCTTTGTATGATCGCATTCATTTTGTCTTAAAGTCCAGTTTAGAGAAGTATTCATCTTGCATACAGTATATAATCCTCCATATTGGCAGAAACATTCATTCAATTGAATTTCATTCCAAGAAATTACAATTTTTGCATCTGAAAAAACCCACCCACAAATGCTGGCTTACTCTAATAAAGATGCCATGTTTGTTATAAATTCAGTTAAAAAAAAAAGAAAAGAAAAAAATCTGGCTTCCGCTGGAGAGACCTGTGTCTGCTAGCTTGAGCACTCCCTCTTCTCCCAGTGTGGCGAGTCAGATTACTGCTGAGTCATTGAACTGCAAGTTGACAATAAATCGCTCCCTACCTTGAGGCAGAGGTACTTGGTGCCTCAAGACCTGCCTTTTCCACGTGGCAACAAGCATGCGCCCACTCGCAAGCACACGCCCAATACACACTGTGTGTAGCCGTAGAGGCACCGCCTGTGTCTGCCTCACTTCTCGTATGCTGCATTGTTTTGATCAGGAAACATGGAATTTCCGCGATTTTGACCATTGAAATTATCAAAATATACAAGAACCACACCAAAATCACATAGAAACCATAAACCAAAAGAGAAATATTAAAACTTATTTTATTTTATTACTTCATTTTGGAACATTTCATGGTTAAGCCACCTGGTGGCAGGTGAGGCACTGCCTCACTTCCCTACCCTGACAGCACGTCACTGGTGTGACTGTACCAAATAAAATATCTTTGAGGTCGATAAGCACAACCAAAAGGATTCCGTACAATAGGCGCACCGGGTTATAAGGCACACTGTCGAGTTTTGAGAAAAAGAAAGGATTTTAGTCCAAAAAATACGGTACATTTTAAATTATTTTTTACCGCAAACATATTCCTAGTGTCTTTCTGTTCTGTCACTGAAAATAATTTAATGGCAAATTTGCCTGAATATTGCCATTCACCCCATGGGCCACACCGCTAGCAGTGCTGGTCTAAAGCGGCCTTATTATGATTTTTTTTCCCCCTTCATTTGAAACCCTTCCTTGAGGTCTACACAACATGTAATGGTTGTTCTTCAGCCAAAATTGCTCATAGATTTTGGTTTCCAGACAATCTTTAAGCGGCTTTCCGACTATCTTTGTAGAATGCTCCAATCTGCCTGATTCATAGCAACTTTCTCCAGGTTATTAGGAGGGATTTCGGCTTGCTTAAGCTGACTAATTAAAATATGCCTGAAGCAGAGGAGGGGGCGGCCAGTGAAAAATTCGCCTGACTTGGGTTCTCCAAAGAGGGTTTGCCTTGGCCGACCTTTAGTGTCCATGCGCAAGATGTGACCTGTCCATCGAAGTTGGACAGCGGCGGCGGCGATGACCAAGAAGAACGCGGAGTTGGAATATAATTAAAACACTTTATGTACATATTTATATACATATTTATATAATATTTACATATTTATACAATATGTAACTACAAGCTCCATTCACAGACAGAGTCCCATTGCTTTTATGAGCGGTCGAGCAAGTCAAAAGCAGAAAATAAATAAATAGATAAATAAAAATGTATTTATTTATTTATTTGTTTAATTTTATTTGTGGCGGCCGTAATTCTTTCGTGGCGGGCCGCCACAAATAAATGAATGTGTAGGAAACCCTGGATGGATTGATCTTTTCCTGACACATGCATTTGGGGCTGGCTGTTCTGAAAACAAACCCCGGCCACTCTGCTTTGTTCCTCGTCTGAGCTGCAGTGATGTAGATTACCGTAATAACTCCTATAACACCCAAAATCGCAGATTTAGACCTGTGAAACCAATACTTACAGTCATTTGAAAACAGCACTGCAAATCATAATGACGGCTACAGTTTTGATGTTAAAGGCCTAAAAAATTATGTAGAACGTCCGGCGGACCGGATTGAAAATCTTAATGGGCCCCATGTGGCTCGTGGGCCGGATTTTGCCCAGATCTGGGTTACTTCATGTAACTTTGTTAAAGATGTCCGAAACAAATACATCTATTTCTGTATCATTACCAATGTGATAGATATTGCAATTTTCATTTTTTCTGCACTTCATGATTTGTTGAAAAGATGCCAACAAAACATAGTTTTGTTAAAATTAACACCTTTAAATGCATCTGTGTATCTTCACACCAGTACATACAGTATAGCACGCCTTTGCTCATATTCTCAAAGCAGGAGGGTTAAATTATTATGTCAGTTGTGCAACTTCATCTGATGCCAGTTAGTATATGAGCCTTAGCAGTGGGGCTATGGAAATAAATTGTGTCCTGATTTCACATAACATCTCGTCTTTCGCGCAGCTCCCCGTGAAAGGGGTCGTGACCTCTCCTGAACTGCTGTGCTGCCAGTACTGCGCTTAAATCCGGGCTGTTACATGTACAATAACTGTAAACGTCGTGAAGAAAGCCCCCCTTGAATGTGTTCTGCCTGCACTTTCCTATTGGAAATTTCCATCACAGACAGTGGGATGTGTCTGGTCAGCTGAATTCTACTTTTCCCACAACACAGCATCAGGGTCTTCAGTTTCTCACGCCTCTTACATAAATCACATGACCAGCCATCCCATAATATACAGAATGTTCATAATACTGTCGGAGTAGAGCAGGGGTGTCAAACTCATTTTCATTGAGGGCCACGTCGCCGTTATGGTTGCCCTCAGAGGGCCGCTTTTAACAATGAGTAATATATATTGTGAATTATATTTTTTCACATATATATATATATATAAATATATATACAGTATATATACACATACATACATATATACACATACATACATATATAGATGTATATATACACATACATACATATATACATATATATAGTATATATAGTTCTCCTTGCCCACTTGGTGTGAGTTTTCCTTGCCCTTATGTGGGTTCTTCCGAGGATGTCGTAGTCGTAGTGGTTTGTACAGTCCTTTGAGACATTTGTGATTTAGGGCTATATAAATAAACATTGATATATATATATATATATATATATATATATATATATATATATATATATATATATATATATATATATATATATATATATATATATATATCCATCCATCCATCCATTTTCTACCGCTTATTCCCTTTCGGGGTCGCGGGGGGCGCTGGCGCCTATCTCAGCCCTGTGATGAAGTGGCGACTTGTCCAGGGTGTACCCTGCCTTCCGCCCGATTGTAGCTGAGATATATATATATATATATATATATATATATATATATATATATATATATATAAGTACTATCTAATCTAATATATATATATATATATATATGCCACAATGCAGCTGAGATCGGCTCCAGCACCCCCCGCAACCCCGAACGGGACAAGCGGTAGTAAATGGATGGATGAATATATATATAATTGTCATGATCCGTGATCCGGATCATGTTTTGTTTAGTTATGTTCTGTTAGTTTTGGACTCCCTTAGTTCCTGTTTTGTGCACTTTGGGTGTTTGTTTTGGTTTCCATGGGTGCCAATTGGTTTCACCTGCCTCTGATTAGTGCTCTGCACTTTCACCTGCTGTTTAGCACTAATCAGAGAGCTATTTAGTCACGTTGCTCGCCACAGTCGGTGTGGCTTCATTGTTTGCGGTATGGTGTATTTCTGATCTTGATCCTGTGCTAAGCTGTTATCTTAACTTCCCGTGCGATCGGCACGTTTTTCCTTGGTTTGTTTCTGTCTTGTGGTACTATTATGATTAAATTATCATCTCCTACCTCACGCTGTCGTCCGGAGCTGTCCGTCCTGCATTCCGGGAGAACAAACCCCGGGCCGACCACGCCACCACGTGACGTATAACAAAACAAAACATTAAAAATACATTTGTTACATAAGCTGCAAAAATGTTTTGAAATTTTACTTTAAAAACTGGCAGCTCAGTCACCAGGATTTTACAGTAAAAGCAGTGTTTTTTTAAAGCATATAAAAAACATTGAATAAATGGAATGGTTTGGAGAAACAATACCACTGCTTTAGCGGTATAATTCAAGCAACAAAGCTGCCAGTCTGTTTGTTTTTATTGTAAAATATTGTTTTTAAATGTTTTTTTGTTAGTTTTTTTATGTTTTGTCTAACTGTATATGGAAAAAACAGTACCAAAGTTAATTTTAAGGTAAAAAAAAACTCAGTTGGCGGAATTTAACTGTAAAATCTATTGTCAATTTTACAGTCTACAATTTGATCGATAATTTGTTTTAAATCATAAATCATGAATCAATCAAATATTTAAATACAATATTTATCTTTATTTAAAAAAAAAACTTTTAGAATACATGATAATATAATATTTTGATTTTGATAATGTTGAATTTTCAAAGATATGCAATTGCATATCTTAAATCACCATAAATGATTTCCGGGCGCGGCACCGCTGTTGCCCACTGCTCCCCTCACTTCCCAGGGGGTGATCAAGGGGATGGGTCAAATGCAGAGGACAAATTTCAACACACCAATGTGTGTGTGTGACAATCATTGGTACTTTAAATATATGCAGTACATATTTTTTATGTCAAAATGGAAAGAACAAATACATTTAGTAAGAAAAGATTAAGCATTTCATTAATGCATATTCTTTCCAGGCAAATATTGTTGCGGGCCAGATTTTGCCCACTGGCCTTGATTTTGACACCTGTGGAGTAGAGCATAAACCAGGTAATGTAACAAGGACAGCGTATGATAGGAGAATCAGATAACTCACATTCATGTCTTGGTTTGTTGATCAATAATAATAATGAATAAGATCTATTCCGTATTCCCCTCAAATTAATTAGTCGCAGGAACTTATCTGAAAAGTTTATGCATCATTTGAAACCGCATCAGAAGAAAGAGGCACCACTGAATTACGCCAGGATTCAAATATTAGAGGAGGTTAATTTATTTATGTTTATTATCCAGTCTGTGTAGGATTCTTCTCATTCATCTCCCTGTCTGCTTGTGGTAATCTGCTACCAAAGTAATGCCTCCTCTAACATATCCGTTCACAGTAGACTAATAGTCTCCACGCCTGTGCTTCCTGGAACAGACACACTGAATGCAGAGGAGACAGGATGCATAGAATATTTTTTCTGTTTACTTTATTGTGATCAAAGTAGAGGCATCACTACTGTAAAACCAACAGACTAAAATGAATAACAGGCTCCATTCCACTCACCTTATTATTGACCCAAATATAGGACAACAACTTTTGGAAAAATGTTTACTAGGACTAAAATACATTAAACTGTATATACTAGAGATGCGCGGATAGGCAATTACATCATCCGCAACCGCATCACCAAAGTCGTCATCCACCCGCCGTCCACCCGAACCAACATTTAATCAGAACCGCAACCGCCTGCTGAAATACATCAGAGGTCGGCCACCTTTTCCACTCACAGAGCTATTTAAACCCGTTTCACAGAGTAATGAAGACAATTGGAGCCGCTAACGTTCTCGCGAATATCCAATTGGCGTTCATCCTGATGACAAGAATTTGGGCGTTCTGTGAAGCCATTGCCTTTGACACCTTCAACAAACATGTACAAACCGATTGTTAGTCCGGCTACATGTCGTGTGCAGCTTCCGCAATCACACGTACAAGATTAAAAGGCATACTGGGCGATACATAGTACAATGATGGTTGTGATATAAACAACTTTAACACTTACTAATATGCGCCACGCTGTGAAGCCACACCAAACAAGAATGACAAACACATTTCGGGAGAACATCCTCACAGTAACACAACATAAACGCAACACAACAAATACCCAGAATCCTTTATATCCATGATGGGCTCTGAATATATTTTACACCCCCGCGCCCCCAACCCCGCCCACCTTACCGATGCACGGGAGGGGGGAGGGGGGATGGCGGGGTTTGCTGCTAGCGGGGTGTATAAAATAGTCAGGAAGTGTCATGAATACAAAGGATTCTGGGTATTTGTTGTGTTGAGTTTATGTTGTGTTACTGGGAGGATGTTCTCCCGAAATGTGTTTGTCAATCTTTTTTGGTGTGGCTTCACAGCGTGGCGCATATTACTAAGTGTTAAAATTGTTTATATCACAACCATTAGTGTACTCTGTGTCACCAAGTATGCCTTGCAGTCATGTGCGTGTTGCTGCGGAAGCCACACACAACATGATGCTGGCTTGACAAGCAGATCGTACATGCTGTAGAACGCGACAAAGTCAATGACTTCATAGCACATACTTCTTATCTGGGTGACTGCCGGCAGTCATTCTAGAGAATATTAGCGTCTCCTATTGTCTTCTTCGCTTAGTGATATGGGTCTTAAATGGCTCTTTGAATGGCAAACGATACCGATCCCAGAACCATGTATATCAAATATTTCCGGATGGTTCAAAAGCCACCTGCCCGAATCTAATTAAAATCTATTTTTTCGTCATGTCACCCGCCCGACCCGCAGTTTATCCGCGGATGAGACCGCAAACCGCGCATCTCTTGTATATGTCATCCATCCTGAAGTGGCGACTTCTCCAGGGTGTACGCCGCCTTCCGCCCGATTGTAGCTGAGATGGGCTCCAGCGCCCCCCAGGACCACAAAGGGAATAAGCGGTAGTAAATGTATGTGTGAATGGATACCATCCATCCGTATATTTTCTACCGCTTGTCCAGTTAGCGGTCACGGGGGTTGCAGGAGCCTATCTCAGCTGCACATGGGCGGAAGGCGGGGTAAACCCTGGACAAGTCGCCAACTCATCGCAGGGCCAACACAGTTTGCTACACTGATTTGCTTTAACACTGAATATGGAACAAGCTAAGCTTATATAACGTAACAGTGCAAAATCCATCCATCCATCCATTTACTACCGCTTATTCCCCTTTGGGGTCGCGGGGGGCGTTGGTGCCTATCTCAGCTACAAAATTAAGCGAAAGGCGGTGTACACCCTGGACAAGTCGCCCACTCTCATCGCAGGGCCAACACAGATAGACAGACAACATTCACACTCACATTCACACACTAGGGCCAATTTAGTGTTGCCAATCAACCTATCCCCAGGTGCATGTCTTTGGACGTGGGATGAAGCCGGAGTACCCGGAGGGAACCCATGCAGTCCCAAGGATAACATGCAAACTCCACACGGAAAGATCCAGAGCCTGGGATTGAACTCAGGACTACTCAGGACCTTCGTATTGTGAGGCACATGCACTAACCCCTGCTACACCGTGCTGCCCTATATGTTATATTTTATACCATTATCTCTTAAAGGCCTACTGAAACCCATTACTACCGACCACGCAGTCTGATAGTTTATATATCAATGATGAAATATTACCATTGCAACACATGCCAATACGGCCGATTTAGTTTACTAAATTACAATTTTAAATTTCCCGCGGAGTTTCCTGTTGAAAAGGTTGCAGAATGATGACGCGTGTTTGTGACGTTATTGGTTGGAGGGGCCATATTAGCCCAGCACCACTTACGGCTAAAAGTCGTCTCTTTTCATCGCACAATTACACAGTATTTTGGACATCTGTGTTGCTGAATCTTTTGCAATTTGCTCAATTAATAATGGAGAAGTCAAAGTAGAAAGATGGAGGTAGGAAGCTTATAGCCTTTAGCCACACAAACACACGGTGTTTCCTTGTTTAAAATTCCCGGAGGTGAAGCTTTACTATGGATCAGAGCGGTCAAGCGAACATGGATCCCGACTACATGTCAACCGGCAGTTTTCAGTGTGAAAATTGTGGTAATAAGTCGCCTCTTACCGGAGATCAGCGGAGCTTCGGTCCTGCTGCAGCTGCGTGACTTCCCTCAACACTTGCCTCAACACACCCGTCAACACACCCATGTCCACTCCCCTCCGACTATCAGGCACTATTTAACTCACTAAAACACTAGCAACACAATAGGCAGATAAGGGATTTCCCAGAATTATCCTAGTAAATGTGTCTAAAAACATCTGAATCGCTCACACTGCAATCGCCTTTTTTTTTTTTTTACTTTTTTTAAAAGTTTTTCTTCCTAGTCCTTCACTCTAAATTTCCTAATCCACGAATCTTTCATCCTCACTCACATTAATGGGGAAATCGTCGCTTTCTCGGTCCGAATAGCTCTCGCTGCTGGAGGCTCACATTACAAACAATGTGTTGATGTGAGGAGCCCCCCAACCGGTGACGTCACGCGCACATCGTCTGCTACTTCCGGTAAAGGCAAGGCTTTTTTATTAGCGACCAAAAGTTGCGAAATGTATCGTCGATGTCCTCTACTAAATCCTTTCAGTAAAAATATGGCAATATCGCAAAATGATCAAGTATGACACATAGAATGGACCTGCTATCCCCGTTTAATTAAGAAAATCTAATTTCAGTAGGCCTTTAAAATTAGCATCATAACTTGTCAAGTCTGGGCAGCAAGGTGGCACAGGGGTTAGTGCATGTGCCTCACAATACGAAAAACTGTTTTTATTTATATATATATTATTTTTTATTTTTTCCCCTGAGGGAACTCTCCTGAAGGAATCAATAAAGTACTATCAATCTATCTATCTATTTCTATATCTATCTATCTATATCTATATAAATATACATACACACATATATATATAGAAATATGTATTTACATACATATATATACATACACATATATATACACATATACATATATATATATACAAATATATATACACATATACATACATATATATATACACATATACATACATATATACACGTATAAATATATATACACACATATACATATACACATATATATACATACATATACATATACACATACATATACACACATATACATATAAATATACACACATATACATATACACACATATACATATATATATATATATATATATATATATATATATATATATATAAACTGCCTTGAATGAAAATAATGTTTACCTTGGTGACCTTCCAAATTGCCCTAAAACAGTGGTTCTCAAATGGGGGTACGCGTACCCCTGGGGGTACTTGAAGGAATGCCAAGGGGTACGTGAGATTTATTTAAAATACTCTAAAAATAGCAACAATTCAAAAATCCTTTATAAATATATTTATTGAATAATATTTCAACAAAATATGAATGTAGGTTCATAAAGTGTGAAAACAAATGCAACAATGCAATATTCAGTGTTGACAGCTAGATTTTTTATGGACATGTTCCATAAAAATTGATGTTAAAGATTTCTTTTTTAGTGAAGATATGTTTAAAATTAAGTTCATGAATCCAGATGGATGTTTATTACAATACCCAAAGAGGGCAATTTAAGTTGATGATTACTTCTCTGTGTATAAATATTTATTCATAATTGAATCACTTGTTTGTTTTTCAACAAGTTTTTAGTTATTTTATATATTTTTTTCCACATACCGTATTTCCTTAAATTGCCGCCGGGCGCTAATTAATTTAACACCTCTTCTCACTCCTGTGCTTACCAAAGGCATGCGGTAAAAGTAAGCATGCGCTAATTATTTTAAAACCTCTTCTCACTCTGGCACTTCCCAAAGGCATGCAGTAAAAATTTGAGTGTGATGTAAGCTTGGACCTTAAATCATACTGAATAGCTCTTAATCTTCTTCCCTTTATGCGATTTCAAATTACCGGTATTGAAATAGCCCTTCTCTATTTTGAAAATGATGACAGGGGAAGTGTCACTCATGATGTCACGAGTTTGACCAGGCGGTAATACTAAGCATTATTTTGCGAAGCGAGTTTGACCCGGCAGACGCATAATATATGCCCTGCGGCAATTCAAGGAAATACGATAGTTCAAGACAGACCACTACAAAAGAGCAATATTTTGCACTGTTATACAATTTAATGAATCAGAAACTGATGACATAGTGCTGTATTTTACTTCTCTATCTCTTTTTTTCAACCTAAAATGCTTTGCTCTGATTAAGGGGTACTTGAATTAAAAAAAATGTTCAAAGGGGGTACATCACTGAAAAAAGGTTGAGAACCACTGCCCTAAAATACAAGCCCTCCTTTAAGCCAACTCTTGCCTTGACCTAAAAAAGTTAAAATTCAAGGCCTGTGAGCAGATAAATGTGAAGGAGCTACAGTGCCCTTGACAGCTGCATTTATCTGAAATTTGCTAACAACTTTTTTTAAACACGAGAATGACAGCGAAGAAAAGTGCTGATTTTCTCGGGGACCATTTTCAAGCTGCATTTACAGAAGAACCAGGGCTGTCAAAGTCTAACGCTTTAACTCGTGCAATTATTCACAAATCATTATTGTATCAATCATATCGGACCGCAGATTAATCACACAGTTTATTTTGAACACACAAGCTCCTTTACCTAAAACGCAAATGGTTGCCTGAAAGGCGGCGCAGGTTGCTTTACGATCAAAGATCCGGTGAATGCATGTGTCAGTGAAGACACTGCGAATGGTGTGTTCCCTGTAAAATTTTACTTCAAAATACACCCCGACAGAACTTTACATTAAACTGTTAAAAACTGAAAAGGTTATTTTAATTAAACACACAATACTGCAATTAAATAACGATCAATCAAAGGTGAAACCTGCCTGGTTTAGTTCTGCCAGGGACTTGAACCTGGGTCGCCGGCATAAGAGCTACCGAGCTAAAAGCCAGAGCTATCAACCCGATAGCCTGCACTGGTATTGAGATGGTCAAAGTGAGGTTTGCTGATATACACATGGCTCAGCCACTACGTCACACAGGCCCCTCAAAAAATGATTCACTGCCTCCTGGCTCACCATTTCTCCTAGAATAATAGTGTTTAACGGTATCGGCTATCTGGTTCACCAAACTCACCCAACCATACCTTCATAATGAGGTTACTTTGTGCAGTCATTGCAATAAAATGTACTTGAATATGTGACCCTCCTGTACATACAGCTATGGCAGTGTCAGAATGCCAGTGCACCTAGATTTAGTATTAGATTATGCAGGTGTGCCTAATAGAATACCTGCGGTCATGTGGTTTGAACGGAATGCAATATTCATAAAAACACTCAGATGTAATGGCATGCTTATTTAGGAAAGTCTTATTAGAAATGATAATGGATGGCTCCTATATACAGTAGACACTTACAGCATGTGTTGCTTTCATTAAAACACTTATACAAGGCTTTTAAATTTGTTGCGTCTCCAGACAGATTTTATTGATGTATTTTTGGTCCAATATAAATGATAAATGATAAATGGGTTGTACTTGTATAGCGCTTTTCTACCTTCAAGGTACTCAAAGCGCTTTGACACTACTTCCACATTAACCCATTCACACACACACATTCACACACTGATGGAGGGAGCTGCCATGCAAGGCGCTAACCAGCACCCATCAGGAGCAAGGTTGAAGTGTCTTGCTCAGGATACAACAGACGTGACGAGGTTGGGACTAGGTGGGGATTGAACCAGGGACCCTCGGGTTGTGCACGGCCACTCTCCCACTGCGCCACGCCGTCCCAATATGGCTCCGGGTCGCTTGGAAAAGTCCCACCTAGCTAGGAGGAACTTCAAATGGTTCCGGAAGAACCAAATGTACCCGGGTAGTTTTTTTGGAAACACAGGGGGAACTCTATTTAAGTAGGGAAGTTCCTGAAAAAGTTCCTGCGACGGAAGAGGGCCTAATGCCCCCTTGTTGACCTGCAGTGACTAAAACATCCTCTAGAGGGAGCACCACATGTACAAACCCCGTTTCCATATGAGTTGGGAAATTGTGTTAGATGTAAACATCAACGGAATACAAAGATTTGCAAATCATTTTCAATTAAATATAATACAATGGCAACATATTTGATGTTCAAACTGATAAACATTTTTTTGTTTGCAAATAATCATTAACTTTAGAATTTGATGCCAGCAACACGTGACAAAGAAGTTGGTAAAGGTGGCAATAAATACTGATAAAGTTGAGGAATGCTCATCAAACACTTATTTGGAACATCCCACAGGTGTGCAGGCTAATTCGGAACAAGTGGGTGCCATGATTGGGTATAAAAGCAGCTTCCATGAAATGCTAAGTAATTCACAAACAAGAATGGAGCGAAGGTCACCAATTTGTAAGCAAATTGTCGAACAGTTTTAGAACAACATTTCTCAACGAGCTATTGCAAGGAATTTCGGGATTTTACCATCTACGGTCCGTAAAGTCATTAAAAAGTTCAGAGAATCTGGAGAAATCACTGCATGTAAGCGATGATATTATGGACTTTTGATCCCTCAGGCGGTACTGCATCAATATACAGTTGGTCGCTACATCTGTAAGTGCAAGTAAAACCCTTTTATCAACAATATCCTAAAATGCTGCCGGCTTGGCTGGGCCCGAGCTCACCTAAGATGGACTGATGCAAAGTGGAAAGGTATTCTGTGGTCTGACGAGTCCACATTTCAAATTATATTTGGAAACAGAGGACATGGTGTCCTCCAGAACAAAGAGGAAAATAACCATCCCGATTGTTATAGGCGCAAAGTTCAAAAGCCAGCATCTGTGATGGTATGGGGGTGTATTAGTGCCCAAGTCATGAGTAACTTACACATTTGTGAAGAGACCATTAATGCTGAAAGGTCCATACAGGTTTTGGAGCAGCATATGTTGTCATCCAAGCAAACGTTATCAAGGACGCCCCTGCTTATTTCAGCAAGACAAGTGTTGCAACAGCGTGGCTTCATAAAAAAAGAGTCCGGGTACTTTCCTGGCCCGCCTGCAGTCCAGACCTGTCTCCCATTGAAAATGTGTGGCGCATTATTAAGCGTAAAATAGGACAGCGGAGACCCCGGACTGTTGAACGACTGAAGCTCTACATAAAACAAAAATGGGGAAGAATTCCACTTTCAAAGCTTCAACAATTAGTTTCCTCAGTTCCCAAAAGTTTATTGAGTGTTGTTAAAAGAAAAGGTGATGTAACACAGTGGTGAACATGCCCTTTCCCAACTACTTTGGCACGTGTTGCAGCCATGAAATTCTAAGTTAATTATTATTTGCAAAAAAAAGTAATGTATATGAGTTTGAACATCAAATATCTTGTCTTTGTAGTGCATTCAATTGACTATGGGTTGAAAAGGATTTGCAAATCATTGTATTCCGTTTACATTTACATCCAACACAATTTCCCAACTCATATGGAAACGGGGTTTGTATAATGTTTCTCTTGTGTGCTCAAGTTCATATTTACAGAAGTCAACCCTCTGGTACCGGCAGTAAGCTATGGCTTGTGTCTCATGTTACGCTGTGCATGCATTCTCCCACACTCCCTGAAATACTCTCACCGCTGACTGCCTCAACAAATTGTCAACACACGGTTATTAACCCTTGTGTAATGTTCATATTGTTGTTACTCAGCCAGCGTTTGTGGGTCTGATGGACCTTACATAAAAGTATATATGCCAATATTTCTAAATTGCAGAGAGTAACAGACAGCTACTGCGATGAGGTGGCGACTTGTCCAGGGTGTACTCCGCCTTCCGCCCGATTGTAGCTGAGATAGGCACCAGCGCCCCCCGCGACCCCAAAGGGAATAAGCGGTAGAAATGGATGGATGGATGGATGGATGGAACAGACAGCTATTAGGATAAGATGTTTAATGGGGTAGGCCTTTATATGCACTTTTTATTTTATCATTTATGTTATTAGAGTTGTTTTATAATACAGTACATTAATATGAAATAATAATAATAATACTATTTATAATAAATAGTATTTATTATATTTTATCATAAATATTTGTATGTAAATATATACACACACACACATATATATATAGATATATATGTGTATATATATATATATATATATATATATATAGATATATATGTGTATATATATATATATATATATATATATATATATATATATATATATATATATATATGTATATATATATATATACATTTGTATATATATGTATATACGAATTGGCACGAATTGGTATGTCAGACTTAGCCCTGTCTTGGTTTAACTCTTATCTTACTGATAGGATGCAGTGTGTCTCCCATAACAATGTGACCTCGGACTACGTTAAGGTAACGTGTGGAGTTCCCCAGGGTTCGGTCCTTGGCCCTGCACTCTTCAGCATCTACATGCTGCCGCTAGGTGACATCATACGCAAATACGGTGTTAGCTTTCACTGTTATGCTGATGACACCCAACTCTACATGCCCCAAAAGCTGACCAACACGCCGGATTGTAGTCAGCTGGAGGCATGAAATTAAACAATGGATGTCCGCTAACTTTTTGCAACTCAATGCCAAAAAAACGGAAATGCTGATTATCGGTCCTGCTAGACACCGAACTCTATTTAATAATACAACTCTAACATTTGACAACCAAACAATTAAACAAGGCGACACGGTAAAGAATCTGGGTATTATCTTCGACCCAACTCTCTCCTGTGAGGCACGCATTAAAAGCGTTACTAAAACGGCCTTTTTTCATCTCCGTAATATCGCTAAAATTCGCTCCATTTTGTCCACTAAAGACGCTGAGATCATTATCCATGCGTTTGTTACGTCTCGCCTCGACTACTGTAACGTATTATTTTCGGGTCTCCCCATGTCTAGCATTAAAAGATTACAGTTGGTACAAAATGCGGCTGCTAGACTTTTGACAAGAACAAGAAAGTTTGATCACATTACGCCTGTACTGGCTCACCTGCACTGGCTTCCTGTGCACTTAAGATGTGACTTTAAGGTTTTACTACTTACGTATAAAATACTACACGGTCTAGCTCCATCCTATCTTGCCGATTGTATTGTACCATATGTCCCGGCAAGAAATCTGCGTTCAAAGGACTCCGGCTTATTAGTGATTCCCAAAGCCCAAAAAAAGTCTGCGGGCTATAGAGCGTTTTCCGTTCGGGCTCCAGTACTCTGGAATGCCCTCCCGGTAACAGTTCGAGATGCCACCTCAGTAGAAGCATTTAAGTCTCACCTTAAAACTCATTTGTATACTCTAGCCTTTAAATAGACTCCCTTTTTAGACCAGTTGATCTGCCGTTTCTTTTCTTTTTCTTCTATGTCCCACTCTCCCTTGTGGAGGGGGTCCGGTCCGATCCGGTGGCCATGTACTGCTCGCCTGTGTATCGGCTGGGGACATCTCTGCGCTGCTGATCCGCCTCCGCTTGGGATGGTTTCCTGCTGGCTCCGCTGTGAACGGGACTCTCGCTGCTGTGTTGGATCCGCTTTGGACTGGACTCTCGCGACTGCGTTGGATCCATTATGGATTGAACTTTCACAGTATCATGTTGAACTTTCACAGTATCATGTTAGACCCGCTCGACATCCATTGCTTTCCTCCTCTCCAAGGTTCTCATAGTCATCATTGTCACCGACGTCCCACTGGGTCATTATTGTCACCGATGTCCTACTGGAGTTTTCCTTGCCCTTATGTGGGCCTACCGAGGATGTCGTAGTGGTTTGTGCAGCCCTTTGAGACACTAGTGATTTAGGGCTATATAAGTAAACATTGATTGATTGATTGATTGATTGATTGATATATATATGAAGTCACATAGATAAGTGGTGTTAAACGTACGGCCCGAGGGTCGGATCAGGCCCGCAAACAGGCTTTTTCCGGGCCGCGGGATGAGTTTGCTAATCCTTTATAAATTTGTAGATGATGCTCCATATGTACAAAATAAACCAAAGGATCAAACTACGTGATTTTGATATAATTTTTTTGTTTATGATAGATTGAAAATTAACACCAATGACTTGACCGATGAACAGTATCACGTAATTTATTCAGAAAATATAAATAACGACAAATAAAGAAGAAAAATTACTATTAACCGCAACATGTAAGTGTAAAAAAATAAAAATCAACAACATTATGATTTGTACAATTTCAGAATGTGCCTGTTGAATTTTTAAACAAAGAAAACCATCTGAAGTTGTCTTTATTTTTACGTTATCGTGCCGTGATTCTACCAGTTCGGCTCACATGGGAGTAGATTGTTCTACATGTGGCCCCCCATCTAAAATGAGTTTGACACCCCTAAGATAGATAGATAGATAGATAGATAGATAGATAGATAGATAGATAGATAGATAGATAGATAGATAGATAGATAGATAGATAGAGGCCTGGTAGCGTATTAATGTTTAAAAAGGATTACTATGTTTAAAAAGGAGCGTCAGAGTCTGTCTTTCTACTAATTAGACGCTACTTGATTGCACAAAATCACCTTTAATCAGGCAGCTGAGTGCATTCATTTAGCACAGAAATTAGGAACTGATAACTACCAGTACTTCTTTTATTGGGCTGGTTAGTACCAGTTACGTCGGCACCAGTGCCCTAATCGGAGAGAATTTAGGTATTAAGATTGATAGCTATAGAGCTAGGGGGATATATATAATGGCTGTTTTGAGTCATTTTTAGTAGATTGCAAATTTTTTAATCTATATATACAAGCTGCACAGTGACTACCCTAAAGATTATGCATTACTTTTTTATTCTTATAGTATCGTCCCTTGAGAATATGGTTCCACATGTGAGATCCTGCAGATATAGTAGGTTTTATTTTGTTAAACATGTAGGAAATAACGGTGTTAATTCATTACCTGAATAAAAAGTGTTGATTTTCAAAAGCTCCTTCTCACAGGTCTGGAAGAACCTCTCCTCAAATTTCGCGTAGTATCTTTTCACAGTGTCTTCATCGGTGACTGGAAGATGAAGAGGGACACACAAAAAAACACCATTAAGGTCTTTGAAGTCATGCAAAAACGGAGAACAAAAACAGGCAGGTACAGGTGAAACACGTTGAAAGACGAATTAAATGCATTGTATAGGGAAAAAGTATGTTGTGGCCAGTGCCCTGTACTTTGCAGTGGTCTCTTCGGGGAGCAGCACCAGCAAAAGGGACTTAAACCGGAATGACAAACTGATCCGGAAAACCGGCCAAACTATCGGCACGCAGTTGGAGGCGTTTGTGTCAGTGAGCGACAGGAGGACACTGGACAAACTGCTGGCCATCATGGACAATCCTGCCCACCCTCTCCACAAGACAATTGAGGGACAACTGAGCTCATACTCCCACAGGCTTCTTCAGCTTTGTTGACACACTGTGCGATTCAAATACTCCTTCATTCCGCACTCCATCCAGCTGTATAATCACTCACCATAGAGCAATAGAGGATATCTGTCTATTACCTGACACCTATATTAGCTACCTCTCTTTGATTATAATGTATATTTTCTGCTGGATCTACTCTGTTTTATGTTGCCCTTTTTTTTGCTGCAGCTGTTACATATACTCTAATTATTGTACATGGTAATTGAGAAGTGTTTATACTGTATATATTATATAAAATAT
The DNA here is from genome assembly GCF_033978795.1 of Nerophis ophidion. Taxonomy (NCBI): domain Eukaryota; kingdom Metazoa; phylum Chordata; class Actinopteri; order Syngnathiformes; family Syngnathidae; genus Nerophis; species Nerophis ophidion. The sequence continues at coordinate 17,825,182 of NC_084636.1, forward strand.
AATATAATAATATAATATATGGTAAATGGGTTATGCACCTGGGGATAGGTTGATTGGCAACACTAAATTGACCCTAGTGTGTGAATGTGAGTGTGAATGTTGTCTGTCTATCAGTGTTGGCCCTGCGATGAGGTGGCGACTTGTCCAGGGTGTACGCCGCCTTCCGCCCAAATGCAGCTGTGATAGGCTCCAGGACCCACCCCCACCCCCAAAAGGGACAAGTGGTAGAAAATGGATGGATGGATGGATAATATAATATATGGTAAATTAAATGGTAAATGGGTGATACTTGTATAGCGCTTCTCTACCTTCAAGGTACTCAAAGCGCTTTGACACTACTTCCACATTCACTCATTCACACACACAGTCACACACTGATGGCAGGTGCTGCCATGCAAGGCCCTAAATGCGACCCATCAGGAGCAAGGGTGAAGTGTCTTGCTCAAGGACACAACGGACGTGAGGCAGTTGGCAGAAGGTGGGGATCGAACCAGGAACCCTCAGGTTGCTGGCACGGCCACTCTCCCAACCGCACCACGCCGTCCCCATATCAGTATACATTATATACTCTATATATAATATGTAAATATTACATATATGTTATATTTTATATTGCTACTATGGTATATTTTTAGTGTACTTTATACCTGCATTATCCTTTCTATCCTTACCATTTCCATCCTTTGTAACTGAGCCACTTTGTGGAAAAATTTCCCTTGTGTATCAATAGAGTTTGTCCAAGCCTGAGTCTAAAGTAGCTGCAAAATCAGATACAATGGTAATGTCACCTCATAAACACCTGCCTCATAAATATCAGCTACTAAAAAACACAACTGTTAGAGGGAGAGGCTTTCTATTCGGCAAAGTAATAAGAAAAAGATGCCTTAGGCACCGATGTGTCAATATCCCTGCATGCACACATACATACACAGTTGAAAACGTAAAAAAAAACCCAGTAATTTAGTGTCTTCAAAGTCCCACAGCTTTATAGGAGAACGAATTATGACTGAAAAAAAAAACACACGCTCCAGGAGGAAACACTCTGTTGCAGAAGAGAAAATCTAATAGGAAAAAAAAGTTTAAACACCAGATGTGGTACAAATTAACCTTTCACTTTATATGACAGAAACTCTTGGAGAAAAAAAGCAGCGCACCTGTAACAAGATCCTTAATGTAATAAAAACGGTTGGAAAATAAGACATGTGAAATTTAGCTACGGACGTGCAATTAACTACAAGTACATACAATACCGGCCAAAAGTTTGGTTCAAAGTATCCACCCTTTGCTCTGATTACTGTTTTGCACACTCTTGGCATTCTCTGGATGAGCTTCAAGAGGTAGTCACCTCACATCACAGGTGTGCTTGAAGCTCATCGAGGGAATGCAAAGACTGTGCAAAGCGGTAATCAGAGCAAAGAGTGGCTATTTTGAAGAAACTATATTATAAAACATATTTTCAGTTATTTCACCTTTTGTGTTATGTACATTACTCCACATGTGTTCATTCAGAGTTTTGACGCCTTCAGTGACAATCTACAATGTAAATAGTCATGAAAATAAAGAAAAACACATTGAACGAGGAGGTGTGTCCAAACTTTTGGCCTTTACTGTACATATTATAGAACAAACACCTAAAAACTGACCGTTTTTTATACAGCTCTTTTATTTAATCTAATTTGTTGTGCAGTTGCATCCTTTAAAGCAGTGGTTCTAAAATGGGGGTACACGTACACCTGGGGGTACTTGAAGGTATGCCATGGGGTACGTGATTTTTTTTTTTTTATATTCTAAAAATAGCAACAATTCAAAAATCCTTTAATAATATATTTATTAAATAATACTTCAACAAAATATGTATGTATTTCATAAACTGTGGAAAAAAAATACAACAATGCAATATTCAGTGTTGACAGCTAGATTTTTTGTGGATATGTTCCATAAATATTGATGTTAAAGATTTCTTTTTTTTTGTGAAGAAATGTTTAAAATTAAGTTCATGAATCCAGATGGACCTCTATTACAATCCCCAAAGAGGGCACTTTAAGTTGATGATTGTTTCTATCTGTAGAAATCTATATTTATAAGTGAATCACTTGTTTATTTTTCAACAAGTTTTTAGTTATTTTTATATATTTTTTTCCAAATAGTTCAAGAAGGACCACTACAATTGAGCAATATTTTTGCACTGTTATACAATTTAATGAATCAGAAACTGATGACATAGTGCTGTATTTTACTTTATCTCTTTTTTTCAACCAAAAATGATTTGTTCTGATTAGGGGGTACTTGAATTTAACAAAATGCTCACAGGGGGTACATCACAAAAAAAAAAGGTTGAAAACCACTGCTTTAAAGTGGCCAGTGAGTTTTCTTTTGGTCAGGTCAGGTTTACGTTATGAAACAATTGAAAAAAAACAGGAGAAGGTGATGCACATAGTCATCAGTCTGTATACTCGACACGGTGACCTATTCGCTGTCTGATGGTTCAGTTGAATAACTGAGTAGCTTGCATGTCAATGCAAAATAACAGATCGACTAATCCAACACGCTATTTGCATTGGGCTTCATCTGAGTGTCATTCAGTATAGAAAGGTTATGCTGCTAATTGGCGTTAACAGAGAATGATATGCAGAGGGATTAAAAAGGTTGGACGAGCACAACATTGCAGTTGTGTTGGCGTTACATGTCTAGTTTTTGACCATAATGTAAATCATCTTGCGTATTGATTGTGGTAGACTCCTTTAATTACCCAAAAACTCAAACATTTAAAACAAATACCTTTCCTTAAAGTCCTACACAAACTAAGAATTTAATGTCATAATGCAAAATTTCAATTTTAAAACAGTTTAATTACACAAGTGTGCTTTAATTTCATGTTCGTAGTACAAGTGAAGTGAATTATATTTATATAGCGCTTTTCTCTAGTGACTCAAAGCGCTTTACATAGTGAAACCCAATATCTAAGTTACATTTAAACCAGTGTGGGTGGCACTGGGAGCAGGTGGGTAAAGTGTCTTGCCCAAGGACACAACAGCAGTGACTAGGATGGCGGAAGCGGGAATCGAACCTGCAACCCTCAAGTTGCTGGCACGGCCACTCTACCAACTGAGCTATACACAGACAAAAAATATCTAATTAGAACCACTGAATTAGAAATGTAAATTATTGTAACAAAATGTTAGCAATTGCAGGCCCATCTCAACAAATTAAAATATTGTGCAAAACGTATTTGATTTCCAGGAGTTGCATGAGGACACAGCCATCAATTAAAGGCCGAGGACGTTTTTGCAGTAACTGCTTTAATTAGTGCCTGAACCAGCACAATATTTAACTTAGGGACGTACGATAAAAAAAATGATCACGGTGATTGTGACCAGAATTAATGTCATCACGGTATTGTTGAATGTGCTCAAAAAGTACCGTATTTTTCGGACTATGAGTCGCATTTTTTTCATAGTTTGGCCGGGGGTGCGACATATACTCCGGAGTGACTTATGTGTGAAATTATTAACACATTACCGTAAAATATCAAATAATATTATTTATCTAATTCGCAGAAGAGACGAAGAAAATGTCAGCAATCGTCACACACACGTCAACCAATAAGAATTCGGCGGGGGAGGGTCATGGCAGAAGTGCATTGCGGGTCATGGAATGCTAACTGCTATATGCTATTGCCGCTGCTATTAAAATGGATCATTTCATCATTGGCGGTAACTTATAAAAACTGAGAAGGGCTGAACAAAAATGGCACCGAAAAGGAAATCATGTACCGCAGATTACACAAAATCAAATAATATTATTTATCTCATTTGCGGAAGAGACAAAGAAAATGTCAACATATGTCACACACGTCAACCAATAAGAATTCGGCGGGGGAGGGTCATGGTAGAAGTGCATTGTGGGTCATGGGATGCTTACTGATATATATTATATGCCACTGCCGTAGCTATTAAAATGGATCATTTCAGCGTTGGCGGTAACTTATAAAAATGAGAAGGGCTGAACAAAAATAGCACAGAAAAGGAAATCATGTACAGCAGATTACAAGCCGGACATAGTGAAATATGCATCAGAAAACGACAAGAAGAAGCGGCGCATACCTTTGGAGTTGGCAGAGTTGTTTTGAAGCGACACCGAGGAAGAAGATTTCATGGGATTTATCGATTAGGAGTGACAGATTGTTTAGTAAACGTATAGCATGTTCTATATGTTATAGTTATTTAATTGACTCTTACCATAATATGTTACATTAACATATTATGGTAAGGGGCGGTATAGCTCGGTTGGTAGAGTGGCCGTGCCAGCAACTTGAGGGTCGCAGGTTCGATTCCCGCTTCCACCATCCTAGTCACTGCCGTTGTGTCCTTGGGCAAGACACTTTACCCACCTGCTCCCAGTGCCACCCACACTGGTTTAAATGTAACTTAGATATTGGGTTTCACTATGTAAAGCGCTTTGAGTCACTAGAGAAAAGCGCTATATAAATATAATTCACTTCACTTCACATACCAGGCACCTTCGCAGTTGGTTATTTATGCGTCATATAACGTACACTTATTCAGCCTGTTGTTTACTATTCTTTATTTATTTTAAATTGCCTTTCAAATGTCTATTCTTGGTGTTGGATTTTATCAAAAAAATGTCCCCCAAAAATGCGACTTATACTCCAGTGCGACGTCTGCATGTTATTTTTCCTTCTCTATTACGCATTTTCGGCCGGTGCGATTTATACTCCGGGGCGATTTATAATCCGAAAAATGCGGTACTTACACACACAACTACACACACAAAAGACACATTTTTCAATTAGTTGTAAAAAAAAAACTAATCACAAAACTTACTGTGAAATTCAGAAAAGGAACACAATATCTGTGTATGTGAATAGTACTAAAGTATAAGAGATTCACTTTTTCCATTGAACAACTGAAATAAATTAGCTTTAAAAATACTCTGATGAATTGGTGATGAATAAACGTTCAGGTTGGGTATCATGGCCAATTTCCCAAATCGATCTGATTTCGATTCATGAGGTTCTAAATCAATTAATCAAGATTTAATGCGATTCACACTAAATTATTAAAAATGTCTCAAATCTGTGACAATGTAAAACATCTACAATATTTTTGAACAGTTTAAACGTACTTATCAATCTCAAAAGTGCAAATGTGAAATAAAGGATTTTGTTAGTTTTTTTTGTTTTTTTAGTATTAAATCTTTATTTGGTAAATGGGACAATGCACATTAATGAACATCCATCCATTTTCTACTGCTTGTCCCTTTCGGGGTTGTGGGGGGTCCTGCAGCCTATCGCAGTTGCATTCGATAACATGTATATGTGCCACATTGTAGCCAAAGGCTAATTTCCATCTGCAGTCCCCAGCAGGTTAATGGTATACACAAAAAGGTCCATAAAAAACATGTATGCACACAGAAGTTAGACAGCACCAACATCAGACAAAAAAGTACAATAAAATACACAGACTCAGATATAATACTAAAAGTAAAATTAAAGAGAGACCTACAGTACAGTACAGTCCAAAAGTTTGAACACACCTTCTCATTCAATGCGTTTTCTTCATTTTCATGACTAAATTTACATTGTAGATTGTCACTGAAGGCACCAAAACTATGAATGAACACATGTGGAGTTATGTACTTAACAAAAAAAGGTGAAATAACTGAAAAAATGTTTTATATTCTAGTTTCTTCAAAATAGCCACCCTTTGCTCTGATTACTTTTTCGCACACTCTTGGCATTCTCTCGGTGAGCTTCAAGCACACCTGTGAAGTGAAAACCATTTCAGGTGACTACCTCTTGAACCTCATCGAGAGAATGACTGTTGTGTTTTTTTATTCAGGATAAGTTATTTACTTTCCAATTACAGTACAACTGTAAACAATTCTACAGTGATGAGAAATAAGTTGATATCCTTTCAAATGGTTACTTGCATTATTGTTAGGTATTAGGACTACATTACATAACAACCACTGTATAAGTTGTATCAGTTATTTCTTCAGTTTAAGAGCATGATGCAGACAAAAGCTCTGAGTCAGTCTGTATAAAGCCAAATATTTAATATTTAGTTAATTATTCCATATTGTTCAAATGTGTGGCACCATGGGACAATAATATTGTGGTTGAGTCTAAAAGTAACATGTCTTGCTTCACTTTTTTTTTTTTTTTTTTTTTTTGCAGTTGCATGCATTTTTAAAAATCTTATATCAAAGCGCAATTGCAAATTTGAAAAGAAAAATTGCAATTGTTTTTTTTTTCCTCAAACTCTTGCAGCCTTTCTGCTGGTTGCCGAGAACTCATTATACTGTATGTCAATTACAATTACCGACCTTATAAATATCACTATATATGTCACCTACAGGCACAGCTGATGTTCGTAATTAGAAATCGCGGTAATATTTACCACGCATCCGGCGGATATAGGAGACTCTGCGGTTGATTAAATAGAAGGCGTTATTTGGAGCATTTAATGGTAGGAACAAAACAGATGTCAGCCAGCATTGTGTGTGTAATTTTTTCAAAGCTTCCTTTTTTGTCAATTCTCTCACAATTAAAGAAATGTATGTTAAAAAATTCAACTTTTCATAGCATCAGGCTGAGTATATTTACAGATTGTACAAAAGACATGCTGTGAACTACCTGAATCAATAGACGACTTCCTTGAGAACTGCTGAACTAATTTTCTGGGGGGGGGGGGGGGGGAAGGCCATAGCTTTTGCCCCTGCGGGCTTGCAGGATAATAGAAAATGTGACCTAACATTTACTGGCTGAATGCTGGGTTAAAAAAAATAACCCAATTTTAACACAAATGTTAACTATCTGTTTTGGCCCTGCGATGAGGCGGCGACTTGTCCAGGGTGTACGACGCCTTCCTCCCGAATGCAGATGAAATAGGCTCCAGTACCCACCTAGACCCCAAAAGGGACAAGCGGTAGAAAATGGATGGATGTTGGTTCAGAAAAGGACGAACCCCTTATTTGAGTTATTTTAACCCAACATTTTGGGTATATTTTTTCAACCCAACTTTTGCGTTGAATCATTTAAGCAAAAAGTTCCATCCATCCATCCATCCATCCATCATCTTCCGCTTATCCGAGGTCGGGTCGCGGGGGCAGCAGCCTAAGCAGGGAAGCCCAGACTTCCCGCTCCCCAGCCACTTCGTCTAGCTCTTCCCGGGGGATCCAGAGGCGTTCCCAGGTCAGCCGGGAGACATAGTCTTCCCAACGTGTCCTGGGTCTTCCCCGTGGCCTCCTAGCGGCTGGACGTGCCCTAAACACCTCCCTAGGGAGGCGTTCAGGTGGCATCCTGACCAGATGCCCGAGCCACCTCATCTGGCTCCTCTCGATGTGGAGGAGCAGGGGCTTTGAGTTCCTCCCGGATGGCAGAGCTTCTCACCCTATCTCTAAGGGAGAGCCCCGCCACACGGCGGAGGGAACTCATTTCGGCCGCTTGTACCCGTGATCTTATCCTTTCGGTCATGACCCAAAGCTCATGACCATAGGTGAGGATGGGAACGTAGATCGACCGGTAAATTGAGAGCTTTGCCTTCCGGCTCAGCTCCTTCTTCACCACAACGGATCGGTACAACGTCCGCATTACTGAAGACGCCGCACCGATCCGCCTGTCGATCTCACGATCCACTCTTCCCCCACTCGTGAACAAGACTCCTAGTTACTTGAACTCCTCCACTTGGGGCAGGGTCTCCTCCCCAACCCGGAGATGGCATTCCACCCTTTTCCGGGCGAGAACCATGGACTCGGACTTGGAGGTGCTGATTCTCATTCCGGTCGGCTGCGAACCGATCCAGTGAGAGCTGAAGATCCCGGCCAGATGAAGCCATCAGGACCACATCATCTGCAAAAAGCAGAGACCTAATCCCGCGGCCACCAAACCGGAACCCCTCAACACCTTGGCTGCGCCTAGAAATTCTGTCCATAAAAGTTATGAACAGAATCGGTGACAAAGGACAGCCTTGGCGGAGTCCAACCCTCACTGGAAATGTGTCCGACTTACTGCCAGCAATGCGGACCAAGCTCTGACACTGATCATACAGGGAGCGGACCGCCACAATAAGACAGTCCGATACCCCATACTCTCTGAGCACTCCACACAGGACTTTCCGAGGGACACGGTCGAATGCCTTCTCCAAGTCCACAAAGCACATGTAGACTGGTTGGGCAAACTCCCATGCACCCTCAAGAACCCTGCCGAGAGTATAGAGCTGGTCCACAGTTCCACGACCAGGACGAAAACCACACTGTTCCCCCTGGATCCGAGGTTTGACTATCCAGCGTAGTCTCCTCTCCAGTACACCTGTATAAACCTTACCGGGAAGGCTGAGGAGTGTGATCCCACGATAGTTGGAACACACCCTCCGGTCCCCCTTCTTAAAGAGAGGGACCACCACCCCGACCAAAAAGTTGAGTTATGATAACTTAATGTTGGGTTATTCCCAACCAAACTATTGGGTTGAATTATTTAACCCAAAAGTTGAGTCGTTGTAACTCAATGATGGTTGATTCATAACCCAACTATTGGGTTGCGCAATTTATCACTCCTTGACCCAATAGTTGGTTAAAAACTATACATTTTACTGCTGGTTTGTCCTACTCCTTCCCAAACAGTGATTAAAAAAAAAAAATCCATTAAAATATACTCAAAAGCAAGATATGAGTGACATTGTTTTACAAGCATTGTCGTCCATGGTCATAGTAGTTCTATACAGCATGCTAAAATATTTTAATGTACATAAGATGTGACAAGCAGTAAAAAATGGATGAATGGATGGAAATTAATCCAGAATATAATCCTCTTCAAGAAAAATATGCCTTTTTAATGAAAAAAAAAGCCTGTTACCCAAAAATGCGTTATTCATTGAAAAACAACCCTAAAATAGTTCATAGTTTTGAAAACCCAGAAATTGAGAAAAAATATTACCCTTATACCTAAAAAATGGATTGCTCTAAATAAAAAGGTTGGAATTGAAGGCTAAATCAACAAAAATGATTCCCGGGCGCAGTCACTGCTGCTGCTCACTGTTCCACTCACCTCCCAGGGGTCGATCAAGGGTTTTGGGTCAAATGCAGAGAATAATTTCGCCACACCGAGTGTGTGTGTGACAATCATTGGTACTTTAACTGTACTTAAATAAATAAATGAAAAATGGGTTGTACTTGTATAGTGCTCTTCTACCTTCAAGGTACTCAAAGCGCTTTGACACTACTTCCACATTTACCCATTCACACACACATTCACACACTGATGGAGGGAGCTTCCATGTAAGGCGCTAACCAGCACCCATCGGGAGCAAGGGTGAAGTGTCTTGCTCAGGACACAATAGAAGTGGCGAGGTTGGTACTAGGTGGGGATTGAACCAGGGACCCTCGGGTTGCGCACGGCAACTCTCTCACTGCGTACTTAAATGTACAAAGTATTTATATTATTCACATGTGAATAATACTGTGTTATAGACTGTATTTATGTTATTCACATGTGAATAATGCTGTATAATAGACTGTATTTATATTATTCACATGTGTATAATGCTGTATAATAGACTGTATTTATATTATTCACATGTGAATAATACTGTATAATAGACTGTATTTGTTATTCACATGTGAATAATGTTGTATAATAGACTGTATTTATATTATTCACATGTGAAAATTGCTGTATAATAGACTATTTATATTATTGACATGTGAACAATACTGTATAATAAATTGTTTTTATGTTATTCACATGTGAATAATTCTGTATAAGACTGTATTTATATTATTCACATGTGAATAATGCTGTATAATAGACTGTATTTATATTATTCACATGTGGATAACGCTGTATAAAAGACTGTATTTATATTATTTACATGTGTATAATGCTGTATAATAGACTGTATTTATATTATTCACATGTGTATAATGCTGTATGATAGACTGTATTTATATTATTCACATGTGAATAATACTGTATAATAAACAGTTTTTCTGTTATTCACATGTGAATAATTTTGTAAAATAAGACTGTATTTACATTATTCACATGGCCCTACTGTGTGAATGTGAGTGTGAATGTTGTCTAACTGTGTTGGCCCTGGGATGAGGTGGCGACATGTCCAGGGTGTACACCACCTTCCACCAGAATGCTGCTGAGATAGGCTCCAGCACCCCCCGCGACCCCAAAAGGGACAAGCGGTACAAAATGAATGGATAGACATGTAAAAAATATGTAAGTATCTATTGTGAGCGGAACTGTGGTGCTGAATTTTCCCCAGGGATCAATAAAGTACTTTCTATTCTATTCTATGTAAATCTTAACTTTTTAAAAATAACTCAATAATGTAACCCAACATTCGCAACTCATAAATTGGGTTAGCAAAAGAACCCAGCATTTTGTAGTGTGCAGATATTTTGTTTTTGACAGAGAGGGCAGATATTCCTCACCAGTAAAATGTATTTGTATTTTATATGAGAATTTCATACATTCACATGTGCCTTTTTTCAACTTGAAAGCCATGTGTGAGGGAACGGATGATGAAAGTGTCAACTCTTTGTTCTCCAGCTGACCCACAGTGCAGGTGGGGAAAACACACACACACACACACACACACACACACACACACACACACACACACACACTTCTTTTTAGTCCCATGGAAGAACAAAGGCGAGCTTTATCTTTACATTCATCCTCACACAAGGCGTCAGCGACCAGCCTGTCAGTTATTATCATGTTATCATCTCCTCAGCTGCTGCATGAGCACGCGTGAGCATCATTTCATTACACTGGCTCAGCTGCCCTCCTGTAAAATCCAATGAAACATAATAATCTAAACTTTTTAAATTCATGCAGTGATTCCGGAACACGTGGCTCATCTTTAATTGAATCAATTGAGTATTTCGTGTAAATGCCAGCGTCTGTTTCAGATGCACATTATGGCTCTTCATCAAAACTGGACAGAAGACGGATTCATTTCAATCACCTAATTGACTAGGTCAGACACAGCTGGATTTATTATGGGATCAGTATTAAAACATGTAATATTACAAATTTCTCAATATTTTCTTTCCTTCAATAAACTGATAACATATTGGTATTAAAATAGTGTTTTTGTTGTATTGTTTAGTTGGCAATGTGTATTATTTATTACTCAATTCTTATTTCTAATGTTTTACTTTTGGTACTGTATGTAAAAATATGCACTGCAACCACATTGTGGGATAAATAAATCCTAGCCTATTCTATTGTAGTGAGAATGTACATTCAGAAACAAACGTTTGACAGTACAGTGCATTAGTCATATACTGTGTATATATATACTGTATATATATATATATATATATATACTGTGATATATATGTATATATATATATATATATATATATATATATATGCTGTATATATATATATATACTGTATATATATATATATATATATACAAACCCCATTTCCATTTGAGTTGGGAATTTGTGTTAGATGTATATATCAACGGAATACAATGATTTGCAAATCATTTTTAACCCATATTCAGTTGAATATGCTACAAAGACAACATATTGATGTTCAAAATGATAAACATTTTTTTGTTTGCAAATAATCATTAACTTTAAAAGTTGATGCAGGCAACACTTGACAAAGAAGTTGGGAAAGGTGGCAATTAATACTGATAAAATTGAGGAATGCTCATCAAACACTTATTTAGAACATCCTCCAGGTGTGCAAGCTAATTGGGAACCGGTGGGCGCCATGATTGGGTATAAAAGCAGCTTCCATGAAATGCTAAGTAATTCACAAACAAGGATGGGGCGAGGGTCACCACTTTGTAAGCTTTAGAACATTTCTCAATGAGCTATTGCAAGGAATTTAGGGATTTTACCATCTACGGTCCGTAAATCATCAAAAGGTTCAGAGAATCTGGAGAAATCACTGCACGTAAGCGATGATATTACGCACCTTGGATCCCTCAGGTGGTACTGCATCCAAAACCGACATCAATGTGTAAAGGATATCACCACATGGGCTCAGGAGCACTTCATAAAACCACAGTCAGTAACTACAGCTGTTCGCTACATCTGTAAGTGCAAGTTAAAACTCTACTATGCAAAGCAAAACCCATTTATCAACAATACCCAGAAACACCACCGGCTTTGCTGGGCCCGAGATCATCTATGATGGACTGATGCAAAGTGGAAAAGTGTTCTGTAGGCTGATGATTCCACATTTCAAATTATATTCGGAAATTGTGGACGTGGTGTTCTCCGGAACAAAGAGGAAAATAACCATCCGGATTCTTATAGGCGCAAAGTTCAAAAGCCAGCATCTGTGATAGTATGGGGGTGTATTAGTCCCCAAGTCATGGGTAACTTACACATCTGTGAAGGCACCATTAATGCTGAATTGTCCACACAGGTTTTGAAGCAACATACAGTATGTTGTCATCCAAGCAACGTTATCATGGACGTCCCTGTTTATTTCAGCAAGACAATGCCAAGCCATGTGTTACAACAGCGTGGCTTCGTGGTAAAAGAGTGCGGGTACTTTCCAGGCCTGCCTGCAGTTCAATTGAATATGGGTTGAAAAGGATTTGCAAATCATTGTATCCCGTTTATATTTACATCCAACACAATTTCCCAACTCATATGGAAACGGGGTTTGTAGTACAGCGCAGATCTCCACCAGTAGTGATATTACGGGTGTCAAAAAAATATTTTCAAATTAATAGCGATTCGTATTTGTAAAGATTTTTAATCGATTAAAAACAATAAATAAGAAAAAAGGAAGAAAAAAAATTCTGTTTTCTTTTTTTTAACAGTCCTGTCCAGCCATTATACTGTTGATTGTAGACCATTCTTTCCACAAGCCGATGTTAAAAGGCTCTGAGCACTCTTTTATAGTCTAGCATGGTGTCACAATCAGGATGGAGCGCCTCAGAGGGGAATCATAATGGCTCCATGTCTTCAAGGCTTTGTAGTGGCATACCAAAAAACTGTATATCCCTGCTTAGGCCAGGGGCATTTTTGGCAGAAGTTCAATAAAAACACTCAGTGTGAAAGCCATTGATGTTAATCCTTTGTCTTACCATATTAGACTTAGACTTAGACAAAGTTTATTGATCCACAAGGGAAATTGTTCCACACAGTAGCTCAGTTACAAAGGATGGAAAGGATAATGCAGGTATAACATAGACTAAAAATGTACCATAGTAGCAATCTAAAATATATATACTGTATGTAATATTTACATATTTTATATACAGTATATAATATATACTGATATATTATATGTTTATAGAATATATACAATATATAACAAATCCAAATTACCATGTAAAATATTAAAAACATATATATACATCTATATATACATATGTATGTATATATATATGCATATATATGCATATAAACATGCATATATGCATATATACATATACATGCATATATACATATATGTGCATATATACATATATGCATATATACATGCATATATACATACATATGCATATATACATGCATATATACATATATGCATGCATATATATACATATATGCATATATATATATATATACATATATATATATATATATGCATGTACACACACATATATATATATATATATATATATATATATATATATATATATATATATATATATATATATATATATATATATGTGTGTGTGTGTGTGTCACTGCCTACACTATATCTGGATGAAAACTTGATCTTGCAAATTGCTTTTATATTACGTCATAAATACAGTCATCCCTCATCACGTCAGGCTTCGAAGTTTGTGTTTTCACTCTTACATATATTTATTTGTTGAAGTATATTCTAGGTATAGATTGGATTAAGTATTTCAAGTATAAACATCGCCAAATGGACTAAAAATATCAACATTATAGTAGCACTGGTCACTAGATGAGAGCGAAGCTATCAGAGCACACCGTTCAGTATAATGACCATTGATTGACCAAAAATAGAACAAACACATTTTAAAAACATTACAATAAGAATATGTTTTAAAAAAATGTAGCGGTAAAGTTTAAACCATACCTGGGCAAAGTACGGACCACGGGCCACATGCGGCCCATTAAGATTTTTCATCCGGCCTGCCAGACGTTCTACATCATTATTTTAGACCTTTAACATCAAAATTGTAGCCGCCATTATGATGTGCAGTAATGATTTTTCAATTACTGTAAGTCTTGAACTAAATAAAGTAATTAAATGGTTGACATCTGCGCTTTTGGGTGTTATAGGAGTTATTAGGGTAATCTACGTCACAGCAGCTCAGACGAGGGACAAAGCAGAGTGGACGGGGTTTGTTTTCAGCCTGCCCGAAACGCGTGTGCCAGGAACCGATGAGGAAGAAGATTTTAACAACACATTTCTGCATAAAAGTGATAATATCAATCAATCAATCAATGTTTGCTTATATAGCCCTAAATCACTAGTGTCTCAAAGGGCTGCACAAACCACCACGACATCCTCGGTAGGCCCACATAAGGGCAAGGAAAACTCACACCCAGTGGGACGTCGGTGACAATGATGACTATGAGAACCTTAGAGAGGAGGAAAGCAATGGATGTCGAGCGGATCTAACATGATACTGTGAAAGTTCAATCCACAATGGATCCAACACAGTCGCGAGAGTCCAGTCCAAAGAGGATCCAAGACACAGCAGCGAGAGTCCCGTTCACAGCGGAGCCAGCAGGAAACCATCCCAAGCGTAGGCGGACTAGCAGCGCAGAGATGTCCCCAGCCGATACACAGGCGAGCAGTACATGGCCACCGGATCGGACCGGACCCCCTCCACACGGGAGAGTGGGACATAGAAGAAGAAGAAAAGAAACGGCAGATCAACTGGTCTAAAAAGGGAGTCTATTTAAAGGCTAGAGTATACAAATGAGTTTTAAGGTGAGACTTAAATGCTTCTACTGAGGTGGCATCGCGAACTGTTACCGGGAGGGCATTCCAGAGTACTGGAGCCCGAACGGAAAATGCTCTATAGCCCGCAGACTTTTTTGGGGCTTTGGGAATCACTAATAAGCCGGAGTCCTTTGAACGCAGATTTCTTGCCGGGACATATGGTACAATACAATCGGCAAGATAAGATGGAGCTAGACCGTGTAGTATTTTATACGTAAGTAGTAAAACCTTAAAGTCACATCTTAAGTGCACAGGAAGCCAGTGCAGGTGAGCCAGTACAGGCGTAATGTGATCAAACTTTCTTGTTATTGTCAAAAGTCTAGCAGCCGCATTTTGTACCAACTGTAATCTTTTAATGCTAGACATGGGGAGACCCGAAAATAATACGTTACAGTAGTCGAGGCGAGACGTAACAAACGCATGGATAATGATCTCAGCGTCTTTAGTGGACAGAATGGAGCGAATTTTAGCGATATTACGGAGATGAAAGAAGGCCGTTTTAGTAACGCTTTTAATGTGTGCCTCAAAGGAGAGAGTTGGGTCGAAGATAATACCCAGATTCTTTACCGTGTCGCCTTGTTTAATTGTTTGGTTGTCAAATGTTAGAGTTGTATTATTAAATAGAGTTCGGTGTCTAGCAGGACCGATAATCAGCATTTCCGTTTTTTTGGCGTTGAGTTGCAAAAAGTTAGCGGACATCCATTGTTTAATTTCATTAAGACACGCCTCCAGCTGACTACAATCCGGCGTGTTGGTCAGCTTTAGGGGCATGTAGAGTTGGGTGTCATCAGCATAACAGTGAAAGCTAATACCGTATTTGCGTATGATGTCACCTAGCGGCAGCATGTAGATGCTGAAGAGTGCAGGGCCAAGGACCGAACCCTGGGGAACTCCACACGTTACCTTAACGTAGTCCGAGGTCACATTGTTATGGGAGACACACTGCATCCTATCAGTAAGATAAGAGTTAAACCAAGACAGGGCTAAGTCTGACATACCAATTCGTGTTTTGATACGTTCTAATAAAATATTATGATCGACGGTATCGAAAGCAGCGCTAAGATCGAGGAGCAGCAACATAGATGACGCATCAGAATCCATCGTTAGCAATAGATCATTAGTCATTTTTGCGAGGGCTGTCTCCGTGGAGTGATTTGCCCTGAAACCGGATTGAAAGGTTTCACATAGCTTGTTAGACGCTAAGTGTTCATTTAACTGCTCCGCAACAATTTTTTCAAGGATTTTTGAAATAAAGGGAAGGTGAGACACCGGTCGGTAATTTACCATGAGGTCAGGATCGAGGTTAGGTCTTTTAAGAAGAGGATGAATAACCGCTTTTTTGAATGCTAGGGGAACAGTGCCCGAGGAGAGTGATAAGTTTATAATATTTAGCACTGATGGACCTAATAATACAAAGAGCTCCTTGATCAGTTTCCCAGGAAGAGGGTCAAGTAAACATGTTGTCTGTTTTATTCCATTTACACGTTGTAACAATTCCTCTAATGTTATTTCCTCAAAACGAGAGAAACTATTTTGGAGGGCAGTATCCGCCGTATATACAATCGTGTCAGTGTTAATAGAACCCCGTTGTAGCTGGGACGCATTGTCTTTAATCTCCTTTCTAATGACTTCAATTTTCTTACTAAAGAATTGCATAAAGTCATCAGCTGAGTGGGTTGAGCTACTGGAAGGAGTCCCTTGTTGGGTTAGCGATGCTACCGTACTAAACAAAAATTTAGGATCGTTTTTATTACGGTGGATGAGATTTGAGTAATATTTAGCTTTAGCTAAGGTAAGCACGTGTTTATAAGTTATTAAACCATCACTCCATGCTTGATGGTGCACCTCAAGTTTAGTCGTGCGCCCTTTGCGTTCCAGCTTTCTACATAATAATTTCTGAGCTCTAGTTTCTTCTGTAAACCACGGGGTGCGCTTTTTTGGAGCCTTTTTTAACTTTAGCGGTGCTATGTTATCAATGGTTTCGCGCAGGGCGTCGTTAAAGTTGTTAGTGAGGTTATCAATAGAGCCCACATACTTTGGGAATGGTGCCATTACCGAGGGCAGTAGGTCAGCAAGAGTTGTCGTTGTAGCTGTATTAATGTTGCGGCTGCTATAGCAGTTATTATTATTATTAGTTTGACGAACATGCGTCTGAACCTCGAATTTTATAAGGTAATGATCAGACAATACTTTAGTATACGGGAGTATCGTAACTTTGGAAACGGTGATGCCCCTGACAAGCACTAGGTCTATCGTATTACCGTTGCGATGCGTGGGTTCATTTATTATTTGTGTGAGACCACAGCTATCAATTACAGTCTGGAGCGCTACGCACGGTGGGTCCGATGGGGTATTCATATGGATATTAAAGTCCCCCATTATGATTATATTATCGGCGTGTGTCACTAGATCAGCAACGAACTCTGAGAATTCATTAATAAAGTCCGAATAGGGCCCTGGGGGGCGGTAGATAACAGCCAGGTGTAGAGGCAGCGGTGTGACAGACCTCATAGTAAGCACCTCAAACGATTTATATTTATTATCATGTGTAAAGTTAGGAGGACATGCCTCATTTAGCGCAAAAAAGTCGTTTGGTTTAAGCCAGGTTTCGCTGAGACCGATGACGTTAAGATTGTTGTCTCTGATAATATCATTAACTAACAACGTTTTAGGAGACAATGATCTTATGTTTAAAAAACCTATATTATAGGTAGTGGGCTGTTTTAGGGAGTTTTTGATCAAATTATCCGTAGTAGCAATATTAATAATGTTGTGTTTATTATGCCCGGTGCATTTAGTATAGTTACGACCATATCTAGGAATTGATACGACAGGAATTTTCCGATTGTTTGATTGTTGCTTTGATAAACTGCACGCATCATGGTTAGCCACCTCAGTAACGGGGATTTTCCGATTGTTTGTTTGTTGCTTTGATAAACTGCACGCATCATAGTTAGCCACCTCAGTAACGGGGATTTTCCGATTGTTTGTTTGTTGCTTTGATAAACTGCACGCATCATAGTTAGCCACCTAGGTAAAACACATGTCCAACTCTGAAAGACTCAAAGCAGAAAAAACTTGTTCTAATTTAATATACCATATTTTAAGTGTTATTTACCCTTTGTATTCATTAGGACTGTGCGATATGGCTTTTTTTAAAATATCTCGATATTTTTAGGCCAGATCGCGATACACGATATATATCTCGATATTTTGCCTCAGCCTTGAATTAACACTTGATACATGTATTCACAGCAATATGGTGATTCTATGTGTCTACATTAAAACCTTATTGTTCATACTGCATTAATATATGCTCATTTTAAACTTTCTTGCAGAGAAGGAAATCACAACTAAGTCAATTGACCAAAACTGTATTTATTAAACAGTTGTTAGCAGGTGACTTTCCAAATACTGCTACATATTAGCTGTAATGCTACCTTTGGTAGCAACGCTTGTTCCCCACACTTGACAAATTAAAGTTCTCTATTCGACATATTCCCGCTTGAAGCCGAACCACCGCCAGACGATGGACTTGTGCTGTTTTTCTTAATTACTTAATTATTCCTTCATTTGTTATCAGATTTGCATCTTCTTTCTCTCGTATTACCACTCGCACGGCTCCAGTAGCATCACAGCTAACGTTACCCATGGGGCTACCTCTCTGCCCTGTGAGGGCGTATACGTATGTGACTAATGACGTGAAAGTATGTGACGTATGTAAGAAGATGCGCTTACACTCTGTGAGAAGGAGACACAAGAAGGAGTGAAGAAGAGCCTGTAGTGTAATGCCCGCAGCTAAAAACAACTGTGTGAGAACGTATACTTGAATATCACGATATGGTCATTCTCTATATCGCACAGAGACAAACCCGCGATATATCGCGTATATCGATATATCGCCCAGCCCTAGTATTCATATTTTGCTTGATTGTAAAAGATGTCAATGGAGGAGCTGGTTTGAGATGTTCATATGTTGTTAATACTCAGTGTTTTACTGTTTATAGTTAATATTGTAAATCCCACTTTCTTTGTTTTCATGTACATTTTGGGTGTCCCATTCAGTAAAAAAACTGTAAAATTAAATTTTTTTGAGGTGGTCTGTCATAACGTTTTTAGAACTCTCGGACATTGTGACTTTTGGTATTAGTGTTCCTGAAAAAAAGGGACCCAAACATACATACTGTACAGCAGATTTTTACAGCTAAATGTGTACATATCATTTTTGCCCTCCAGACACATTTTTTCTCAATGTGGCCCCGGAGTCAAAATATTTGCCCAGCTCTGTTGTAAACATTATTATTTTAGACTGCATTATTTAGGCTAAATTAGGGCTGGGTGATATTGGTTTTTATTAATAGTTCGATATTTGTATGCCATATCGTGATATACGATATATATCTCGATATTTTGCCTTAGCCTTGAATGAACACCTGATGTATATAATCACAGCAGTATGATGATTCTATGTGTCTATATTAAAACATTCTTCTTCATACTGCATTAATACATGCTCATTTTAAACTTTCAAGAAGTGAGGGAAATCAAACACAATTTCAAGCGCTCTTCATTCTCTCGAGGGTGACTTTTTAAATGAAAGAACAAATTAGTAGGGCTGCTACCTTTTGTAGCAACACTTCTGCTGCATACTATACATATTGCTGTTGTCTGCTGAATATCTTACCGGTTGAAGCCAAACCACCGCCAGATCATGGACCGCCTGCTGTTTTTTTGGGGGCATTTATTTTTCTTCCTCCATTTGTGATCAGTTTCGCAACTTCTCTCTCTTGTAATGTCACTCGCACCGCTCCGCTTGCACCACCTGCCTCAGCTAACGTTAGCCATGCTGCTACCTCTCTGCTCGGGGAGGGCGTATGACGCTACACGTCAACAGTATGTGACGTATGTAAGAAGGTGGGCTTGTTTTATGTCTCTGTGAGAAGGGGAGACGAGAAGGAGTGAGAAACGCCTGTAGTGAAATGCCCACAGCTAAAAGCAACTGTGTGAGAACGTATACTCGAATATTACAATAGAGTCTATATCGCACAGAGGCAAACCCACGATATGTCGTTTATATCGATTTATACCCCAGCTCTAGGCTATATACAAATTTAATTCAAATTAACACATATTGGACATTATTTTGAACCCGCCTTCCGCCCGATTGTAGCTGAGATAGGCGCCAGCGCCCCCCGCGACCCCTAAAAGGGAATAAGCGGTAGAAAATGGATGGATGGATGGATTTTGACGATTTTCTATAGTGTTTTGAAGCCCTTTCACGTGGAAGAAAAAGCCAGCAGGTAAATACCACATGCTTGCAGAGGTAGATGCGGCTGCACACGGAGACACAAGAAATTGAGCTGGTGGCGAGAAAAAAACAACTCTTGACTTGACCTAGAGTATTCCCATGGCGGGCCGGCTGTAGGCTGCAACGGCCTCTTTCCCCCGTCTCCCACTCAACTCGTCTTCAGTAGATTGTATAAATAAATGATGAGACAGCTCCCCCCTGATCCCGACTACCACCACACTTCTCCCTCAAAAACAATCTACAGACGCACACACACACACACACTTTTCCCCCAGCAGGTTCTTGTATTTCCATACAGGAATTCTGCCACATGACCCTAACTCAAGTAAATAAATATTTCAAGGAGACACTAACCCCTTATCAGTAAAATGATTTCGGCACAAATAACCTTGTAATGTTCATCCTGTGTGCATTATGAACATTAGAGGAAATAAATATTGTATTTTTCGGACATTAAAGCACACTTAAAATCTTTTTTTTTTCTCAAAACTCGACAGTGATCTTTATAACCCGGTGCGTCTAATCTACGGAATAATTTTGGCCGTGCTTACTGACCTCGAAGCTATTTTATTTGGTACGTTGTGAAATGATAAGTGTGAACAGTAGCTGGCAGTCAAACATTAGAGATACATGGAAACTGCAAAATGATGGCAGTCACACACAAGAGATACACGTAGACTGCAATATGATTAAATTAAACAACAGCAACATTTTATATGTTCCATTAAAAATAGACAACATTACACACAGTGCTCAAAAATCCATCAAAATGTTTAAGTAAGATTTTGATAAGCTATGAAGCTGCACCACTTGATGGACTGTACTGAGCTTCAACATTTGAGTGTTATCATGGTGTGTGTATAAGGTAAGACATATTATCTGGCGTTTTGTTTTCACAATATTATGCAAAAGCAACTTTTCTTACCTTCCGGTACCTGCTGATCTGTATTTGGGATCTGCATAAGTCCTGAAAAAGTGCGCGAGTCTGCCACTGTAGTCCGTGACAACTCTGTAATCAATAAGCTTCTTCTTTTTCTCTATCTTGTTGTTCATTCATCCTCTTCTCTTGCCATTTCTAATTTAGAAGAGTGTAAAGTTCGTACTTATATCTGTCAGTAAACTCGCCATGAAATCGCTAAAACAAACCGTTGCAATGAGTTTACATTATCCACCCAAGGAACTTAAGTTGTTAGAGTTCCAGTCACACGTTTTTTCACAGGACACATTTCTAGCGTTGTTTTGTTTCCAGATGAGGAGATGCTGCTCCATTATTGATTGAAGTAATGTCTGAATGTCATTAAAACAGTTAGCTCCATCTTTCGACACTTCTTCCACTAACGTCCTTGCATGCTACACCGCGACCTCAAAGATGACGGGGAGACAAATGCGCCCACAAAACGGGACATCCTGAAGCGACTGTCTTAAAGTGGCTTGAAGATGATCTGTAATCTGATAATAACCATAATAATAACCATAATTTATGCAACATTTTGACCAAAGAACCACATTACATGTTATGTAGACCACAAGGGAGTGTTTTACATATAGAAAAAAACAAAAAAATATGACTCTTTTAATATGCCCTATAATCCTGTGCGGTTTATATACGAAAAAATATCAAAAGTAAAACATTCATCGGCACTGCGCCTTATAATCCGGTGCGCCCTATGGTCCGGAAAATATGGTAATCAATGAATAAAACAGAACAGATTTGTTAAACTGTTATTTTGAAACAATTTTTATGCCAGTTTTAAAAAGGTATAGAGGGAAACTTTATTGTATTTAAATCAACCAAAATAAAAACAACTGCAAATTGAACGCCTAAGCTCCATTTAACGAATTTTATTACTCCTCTTGGATGCATTACTGTCCTTTAGCAGAGGAGGCATTTCCATTGACACAATCGCCTTCTTCAAAAAACACACACACACATAAAGATAAACAGGAACAAAAATCAGGACTGCATTATTCCCGTTCTAATATTAACCAACTGACTCAACAACATATATTAACTTTGCTTCCTTCATGAAAGCACCAACGCAGCACACATAAAGCGAAACAAACACCCCACTCATGCCCTTATGTTTTTGTCTCATCTTTTTAACACTTATTTCGCCCTGCAGCCACAATTAATTCCACCGATCTAGTCTTTCATGGAGGCCAGGGGAACATTAGGAATGCACACTCGCTGCCGGCAAAGCGGGACAGCAGGCAGGCTAAGAGGAAGAGTCTCCTCCAATGTTGTGTTGTGTACTTTTTATAGCAGCAGGCTGCAAGGTGAGCAGCCACCAAATATCAACAGTACGCCAGTACATAAGAGGGCAAACATCAACCGACAGCGCAAGACTCACCCCCGTCCCTTTTCCACCGCTTGTCTCTTTCGGAGTCGCGGGGGGTGCTGGAGCCTATCTCAGCTGCCTTCAGGCGGAAGGCGGGGTACACCCTGGACAAGTCGCCACCTCATCGCAGGGCCAACACAGACACACAGACAACATTCACACTCACATTCACACACTAGGGCCAATTTAGTGATGCCAATCAACCTATCCCCAGGTGCATGTTTTTGGGGGTGGGAGGAAGCCGGAGTACCCAGAGGGAACCCACGCAGTCACAGGGAGAACATGCAAACTCCACACAGAGATTGAACTCAGGACCTTCGTATTGAGAGGCACATGCACTAACCCCTCTTCCACCGTGCTGCCCCAACGCAGGACTGTTGCACTTGACGCGTGTAATGTAACGAGTACGATCGAAAAAGGAGACGAAGTAGCAGAGGATAAAAAAGAGCTGTGAGATCATCGTAGTGGAATTACTGTTAGAGCCACTAAGGGAGAAACATTGTGCAAAAATACAAAATGTCATATTGAACAGAATATAAGCCTACCTTAAAGGCTTACTGAAACCCACTACTACCCACCACGCAGTCTGATGGTTTATATATCAATGATGAAATATTACCATTGCAACGCATGCCATTACAGCCTTTCTAGTTTACTGAATTGCAATTTTAAATTTCCGGGGAGTTTCTTCTTGAAAACGTCGCGTAATGATGACGTGTAGGCTTGATGTCAAGTACTGTTAGGAAATATGAGCGGTGCGCACACACACAGCTAAAAGTCGTCTGCTATAACCGCATAATTACAAAGTATTTTGGAGATCTGTGTTGCTGAATCCTTTGCAATGTGTTCAATTAATATTGGAGAAGTCAAAGTAGAAAGATGGAGTTGGGGAGCTTTAGCCTTTAGCCACACAAACACACGGTGGTTCCTTGTTTAAAATTCACAGAGGTAAAACTTTAATATGGATCACAGCGAACATGGTTCCCAACCGAATGTCAACCAGCAGGTTTCGGTGAGAAAATTGTGGTAAAAGTCGCTTCTTACCGGAGATCAGCTGAGCTTGTGCCACCCATAAAGCTGCCGTCGACTTCCCTGAGACATTGGCGTCAAGACACCCGTGGACACACCCCTCCGACTATCAGGTACTGTTAAACTCACTAAAACACTAGCAACACAATAGAAAGATAAGGGATTTCCCAGAATTACCTTAGTAAATGTGTCTAAAAACATCTGAATCCGTCCCAATGCAATCGCGTTTTTCTTTTTTTTTTTTTACTAGTTTTTAAAAAAAAAATATATTCTAGTCCATCGCTATCAATATCCTCAAACACAAATCTTTCATCATCGCTCAAATTAATGGGGAAATTTTCATTTTCTAGGTCCGAATAGCTGTTTTTGTTGGAGGCTCCCATTAAAAACAATGTGAAGATATGAGGAGCCATCAACATGTGACATCATCGTCTGCGACTTCCGGTAGAGGCAGGGCTTTTCTGTTAGCAAGCAAAAGTTGCGAACTTTTCGCGGGTGTTCTCTACTAAATCCTTTCAGCAAAAATATGGCAATATCGCGAAATGATCAAGTATGACACATAGAATGGACCTGATATCCCCGTTTAAATAAGAAAATCTCATTTCAGTAGGCCTTTAAATATAAGGAGACCTCTCTTATACAAGACCCATTTTAGGAAAAAAAAATCAACTGATATAGATTGCAATAAAAAATGTATACCGCATTTTTCAGATTATAAATCGCTCCGGAGTATATGACGCACCTGCCGAAAATGCATAATAAAGAAGGAAAAATATAAATATATA
Source organism: Nerophis ophidion (assembly GCF_033978795.1). NCBI lineage: Eukaryota > Metazoa > Chordata > Actinopteri > Syngnathiformes > Syngnathidae > Nerophis > Nerophis ophidion. The sequence goes on from NC_084636.1 coordinate 17,849,590, forward strand.
TATATATATATATATATATATATATATATATATATATATATATGTCGCACTGGAGTATAAGTTGCATTTTTGGGGGAAATTTATTTGATAAAATCCAACACCAAAAACAGACATTTGAAAGGCAATTTAAAATAAACAAAGAATAGTAAACAACAGGCTGAATAAGTGTACGTTATATGACACATAAATAACCAACTGAGAACGTGCCTGGTGTTATAGTAAGAGTCTATCAAATAACTATAACATATAGAACATGCTATACGTTTACCAAACAATCTGTCACTCCTAATCGATAAATCCGATGAAATCTTCTTCCTTGAGGTCGCTTCTAAACAACTCTGCCAACTCCAAAGGTATACGCCGCTTCCTCTTGTCATTTTCTGCTGCATATTTCACTACGTCCAGCTTGTAATCTGCAGTACATGATTTCCCTTTCGGTGCCATTTTTTGTTCAGCCCTTTTCAGTTTTTAAAAGTTACCGCCAACGATGAAATGATCCATTTTAATAGCTACAGCAGTAGCATATAGCATATAGCAGTTAGCATCCCATGACCCACAATGCACTTCTGCCATGACCCTCCCCCGCCGAATTCTTATTGGTTCACGTGTGTGACGTATGTTGACATGTACTTCGTCTCTTCCGCGTATGAGATAAATAATATTATTTGATATTTTACGGTAATGTGTTAATAATTTCACACATAAGTCACTCCGGAGTATATGTCGCACCAAACTATGAAAAAAACTGCGACTTATAGTCCGAAAAATACGGTATATTTTATATCTTTCTTTAATGAATCTGCTTTATTGATCATTATTGTCTTAAAAGTAGCATCCTTCTATGTTTACTAATTTGCTGACAACATTTGGGACACTTATGTCCTCTGTTTCTTTGATTACAAAATTATTAGGATTAAGAGTCTTTTTTGGACTTTTTCCTTGTGAAACAGTCTTATATTTGGGTACCGTATTTTCCAGACCATAGGGCGCACCGGATTATAAGGCGCACTGCTGATGAGTGGGTCTATTTAGGTCTATATCCATACAAATGGATTATAAGGCGCATTAAAAGGGTCATATTATGATTTTTTTCTAAATAGAAAACTCTTCCTTGTGGTCTAAATAACATGTAATAGTGGTTCTTTAGTCAAAATGTTGCACAGATTATGTTTTACAGATCATCTTAAAGCCGATTTCTGACAGTCGGGATGCGCTGTTTTGTGGACGGTCTTCTTTACGTGGCTCACCTTCGACCGTGTCTTCTCCCCGTAGCGGTGTAGCGTGCAAGGACGGGAGTGGAAGAAGTGTCAAAAGATGGAGCTAACTGTTTTAATGACATTCAGACTTTACCTAAATCAATACTGGAGCAACATCTCCTCATGCGTGGCTCACCAGTGCAACAACAAGACCGGAAATGTGTCCCGTGAAAAACCGTCCGACTGGAACTCTCTAATAACTAAAGTTCCTTGGGTGAATAATGTAAACTCACTATACTGGTATGTTTTATCGCTTTCATGGCGAGTTGACAGACAGATATAAGTTAGAACATTACGCTACTTTATATTAAAAAATGGCAACAGCGGAGGATAAATGTCTCATAACAAGAAGATAGAGGAAAAAGAAGAAGCTTATCGACAACAGACTGCGGACTATACTATCTGTATCTAATATCGTAATGTAATCAAGCTGGCGTCGTTAGCATGCTAACGCATTTAGCATGAACTTCTTTCTTTCTTTTTGTATTGTTTCAGTTTCATAAATTCACAAAAACATCAACGTAAATTACATTCATTCATTAATTTTCTACTGCTTATTCCCTATGAAATGGCGGGGGGCTCTGGTGCCTATCTCAGCTACAATCGGGCGGAAGCTGGGGTACACCCTGGACAAGTCGCCGCCTCATCGCAGGGCTGAACACAAAGTTATTGAGTCTATTTAGCTGATTGGAAAACTAGCTTCCGCAGCTAGCGGGTCCATTATGATGACTTATGTTTTGTTCAATCAGCCGTTTTACTACCGTGTGACAGGCTCCGTTTGGATTGGAAACAATTAAGGTATAGAAATAAACATTTACAAAATTGTTTGTACCCTGTATACAGTATATCCGCGACTTATGGTCCGGTGCGGCTATTGTATGTAAAAATAGCTATTTCTTCCAAAAATTTTTGGTGAGTGCGGAAAAAATACTCCTGCGCTTTATAAACTGGAAAGCACAGTAAGTCAAAATGTTATGTAAATAACACACATAAGGATTATTGGTTCATGTTTGTTGTGACACTAACTTTTTATCTTAGGTTTGGTTTCCTGTAAACATGCTTACCAGATTTCCAGTACCAGATGTGTGCTGGTTTCTTGTTTTAACTCTTAACTTTGATTTTTTTCTAAATGCATGAAATAATCCCACATGAAGAACACAACAAACACGTCTGCAGAACGACGGAAGAAGACGTCAGCGGTATGAGAGGGATAAAATGGCGTAGCTCAGACAAGAAGGATGTTCAGTTAGAATAATATAGTAAAAGTAATGCTGGTCCAAGCATAATATTCCAATTTCAACCGTTGCCTTTTAATGTGATAAGTATCAAATTCTTTCACAGCGCCGCACAGCTAGGATAAAGGAGATTAAAACCCTCTGTCAGCAAACCAGATAAATAACAGTAGATAAGCATCAATGCCTCAGTGGCTGAGCTCAAGAATTGCACAGATCACTCACAGCATTCATTAAAGTAAATTATTCAGGACCGATTTACAATGCCATCTAAAACATGACGTGTACAAAAAATATACATATTTTTATAAATATAATGGACACATATAAACAGTGTCAGGGAGATGTTGGTAATAAATAACATTAGCAGTGTGTCCACTGAATGTGTTACATGCGACGATATGGCGAATGGCGAAACAGACCTCTGGGGGCCACATGGCAGGTTGTTCTCAACTAATTATTCGTGGGCTCAATGGGCAAAAAAAAAAAGGGAGGTTATATATTATACAAAATCAGATTACACAATTACATGAGACGTACAGGAGGAAATAGAGCTGAGCTTGGAAATGAGGAAAAGAGGGTATACGGATATTAAGAAAGGTGGAATGGAGGTTACTGACAGAGAGAGAGAGAGAGAAAAAGAAAGAGAATCTCCATTGATGGTGTGAATTTACTACACTTCGCTATCACAGATAACCAGGCTGTTTCCTTATCTACAAAATACATTTTTTATAGAGCTAATATTGTTAGAAAGAAGGAGATTGTGCACACAAATTTTGCATGTTATTGATTCAGTTTGACTTTTATTACATTACTGGCTGGTGATTGTCTACTATTATTACATTAGAAATAATAGAATAAATGAATCAATGACCAGATGGAAAAAGCATTTTTTTTAGTATTTAGATACTATATACCAGTGCTTCTCAAATGGGGGTACACGTACCGGTGGGGTTACTTGAAAGTATGCCAAAGGGTATGTGGGATTTTTCAAAAATATTCCAAAAATAGCAACAATTCAAAAATCCTTTATAAGTATATCTATTGAATAATACTTCAACAAAATATGAATGTAAGTTCATAAACTGTGAAAAGAAATGCAACAATGCAATATTCAGTGTTGACAGCTAGATTTTTTGTGGACATGTTCCATAAATATTGATGTTAAAGATTTATTTTTTTGTGAAGAAATGTTTAGAATTAAGTTCATGAATCCAGATGGATCTCTATTACAATCCCCAAAGAGGGCACTTCAAGTTGATGATTACTTCTATGTGTAGAAATCTTTATTTATAATTGAATCATTTGCTTATTTTTCAACAAGTTTTTAGTTATTTGTATATCTTTTTTTTCCAAATAGTTCAAGAAAGACCACTACAAATGAGCAATATTTTATACAATTTAATAAATCAGACATAGTGCTGTATTTTACTTCTTTATCTATTTTTTTCAACCAAAAATGCTTTGCTCTGATTAGGGGGTACTTAAATTAAAAAAAATTTCACAGGGGGTACATCACTGAAAAAAGGTTGAAAACCACTGCTCTATAGCAGACCACATGCGGCCCGTTAAGCTTTTCAATCTGGCCTGCCAGACATTCCCAAATAATTTTTTTACATCTTTAAGATGGAAAGTGTAATTGCCAATTTAATGTGCAGTGATGTTTTCTGATGACCGCAAGTCTTCAACTATACAAAGTATTTCAATGGTTGGAATCTGCACTTTTGCATGATATTTTAGTGACTAGTGTTGTCCCGATGCCAATATTATTTCGATACTTTTCGATACTTTTCTAATTAAAGGGGACGGGAAAAAAATGCATTATTGGCTTTATTTTACCAAAAGATCTTAGGGTGTGGCGGACCGGTACTTTTCAGAGGCAGGATGGTACCGAATATGATTCATTAGTATTGCGATACTATACTAATACCCGTATACCGTACAACCCTACTAGTGCCTATGATAATCTAAGTCACAGCAGCTCAGAAGAGGCACCAAGCAGTGTGGGTGGGGAGCGTTTCCACAGAGTGTTTCCGGCGCCTGAAATGTGTGTGTCAGGGACAGATGCAAAAGAAGATTATTACAAGAAAGTTCTAAAGTTTGGTGATCCATCAGATATATCAGATTGCAGATGTTCTTACCCTTCACGTCCATATTTCGCTGTTTGTTGCATTTTTGTTGCATTTGGCCTGATCGTAAAATATGCCGATGGAGGGTGTGACGTTCATATGCTGAAAATATTTAAAGTTTTATTGTTCATAGAACATTTTTTAATTCCATTCCGTTTTCAAGGCGGTTTGTCATAACATTATTAGCATTCAATCAGACATTATTGTGAGGTTTTATATTAGTTTCCCCAAAAATAGATACACCGGCCCCCAGACTTTGGTGTATTCCTGATCTTGATCCTGTGCTGAGCTATTATCTTAGCTTCCCGTGCGATCGGCACGTTTTTTCCTTGGTTTGTTTCTGTCTTTTGGTACTATTATGATTAAATTGTCATCTCCTACCTCATGCTGTCGTCCGGAGCTGTCCGTCCTGCATTCCGGGAGAACAAACCCCGACCCGACCACGCCACCACGTGACAGACTGAAGCCACACAGACTGTGGCGAGCAACGTGAATTGGGTCTATTCAGGACTCGCCGTTTTGTGGGCGGTCTTATCTACGTGGCTCACCTTCGGCAGCGTCTTCTCCCCGTCATCTTTGTTGTAGCGGTGTAGCGTGCAAGGACGAGAAATGTTAAAAGTTGGCGCTAACGGTTTTAATGACATTCAGACTTTACTTAAATCAATAACGGAGCAGCATTTCCTCATCCGTGGCTCCGTAATGCAACATCAACGCCGGAAATGTGTCCCATGAAAAAATGTCCGACCAGAACTTTCTAATAACTAAAGTTCCGTGGGTAAATTATGTAAACCCACTACAGTTCTTAGCGCTTTGACGGATAAAAGTAAAAACTTTCCGCTACTTCATATTAGAAATGGCAACAGCAGAAGATGAATGTCACATAAGAAGATCGAGAAAAAGAAGAAGCTTATGACTACGGTGGACGCGCGCACAAATTCAGGACTTATGCAGATCCAAATACACATCAGTAGCTACCAGAAGGTAAGAAAAAGTTGGTTTTATATAATATTGCGAAAGAAAACGGCAGGTAATCTGTTCGCTAATAGGTGCCATTTTGCGGTCCTTATATATGCACCGTAGTAATACTTGTATGCTTAATGCGCCGACAATCCATCGAGTAGTGGGGCTTCATAGCTTACTGAAGTCGTAATGAAAACATTTTGACGGATTTTTGAGCGCTGTGTGTAATGTTCCATATTCTCAATGGAACATTGAAAGTTTTGGTGTTGTTTACCGGCGTGATCTTGCAGTTTACACGTATCTCTTATGTATGACTGCCATCTACTGGTCACACTTATCATTACAATCAATCAATCAATCAATCAAAAACACCATGTACTAAACACAATTGCTTTGAGGTCGGTCAGCACAAACAGAATTATGCCGTACAAGGAGGTTGTGAGTCATACCAAAGACTATAAAAATGGGACCCATTACCTCCCTGCTTGGCACTCAGCATCAAGGGTTGTAATTGGGGGTTGGAATCACCAAAAATGATTCCCGAGCACGGCACCGCTGCTGCTCACTGCTCCCCTCACCTCCCAGGGGATTATCAAGGGTGATGAGTCAAAAGCAGAGAATAAATCCACCACACCTAGTGCGTGTGTGACAATCATTGGTACTTTAACTTTAACTTTACCGTCCATTTTCAAGAAAATGAAAGGATTTTGAGTGCGTCTTATAGTCCGAAAAATACAGTCTTGTAAATCTCCAAATAATGTCAAGTATTGATAATAAAGCGCCTACAGTAGATTTTTTTTTTTCTGCATGATTTGGAAAACAACCAAATTGTTATGGAAAATATGTTTCAAAGTTCTAAATGTCTGCTAATCTGGGAAGCCCATGTAAAGGATCATGTTGACATGCAACATAGCAATGTTAAAAACCCTTTTTTGGATTTGTGCCAATACAAATAATCTGTTACAGGGTCAGGCCTTTGCCACCATAAACCCTTTAAGAAACATTTTAAGACACTCGACCATCATATAACTAAAACAGGAATCTGACATTATAAAACTTAACTACAACACTACACCCGGCTAATCAATACATCCATCCATCCATCCATTTTCTACCGCTTGTCCTGTTTCGGCCGGAACGCGGGGTTCCTACCGGGTATTCCGGCTTCCTCCCACCTCCAAAGATATGCTAATCAATACAATACAATATAATTGTAAAAAAAATAAAGAGCATGAATGGAATGTACCAGACAAGGTCAGCTGTTAGACAAGGAGACTTGCCTCCCCGGCATACAAAGTCTTCATCGCTTCATCGCGCCAACTCATCAAAATGATTGTCAATACATAATTTATAGTTATTAAGATTTATCACAGAGTACGGTTAATTAGTACATCCATTTCTTCTCTCTCTCACAAATAGCCTTAAAAAGCGCAGAGCAGAAAGTCGAACATACGTTGTAATTTTTCTATTTGGTAGATAAACTAACAATACAAAGTGAAATATATGCTTGACTTGAAATAATCAATCAAATTGATCATTGAAAAAATAACTTTTTGATTTTAGGGTGAAAAAAACAAACAAACTGGCATATCAGTTGCCAAAATTTTACCACAATAGTATGTTATAAAAAACACTAGATCAGGGGTGTCAAACTCATTTTAGCTCAGGGGCCACATAGAGGAAAACCTGTGCACAAGCGGCCCGAACTATTAAAATCATGGCATTAAAAGTCAAAAATAAAGACAAGTTCCGATTGTTTTCTTTGTCTTACTTTGGCCGAAAATAGAACAAACACATTGCGAAAATATTACAATAAAAATATAGAAAAAAATGCGGGCAGCGGTAAAGTTTAGATCCATGAAGGAAAGAAGAAAGTGAATGAATGTTTATAACTGAATACATTTACATAGGCATAACAATTGGTTTTATTTTGTATTATTTTTTTAAATAATGGAGTATTGGTGGATGGAGTAATGGTGCGTGCAAAACAGTAGCAGGTGGCTGTGGCATGCAGGCCGGCTCTAATACTAATCAAATATCAGATAATTAATTCACGGGCCGAATCTGGCCGACGGGCCTTGACTTTGACACCCGTGCACTAGAGTTTTTGGGGTAAAATCCTGGCCACTGAGATGCCAGGTTTTTACAGCAAAATCTACAGATTTTTAGAAAACCTGTTGGTGAAAAATATACAATACTCAAATCCATAGCTAATATCAGTTTTACACCCCTGCCTTAATGGATTTAATAGAGTTGGGGGCTCCCTATTCAGGGAAAACATGAGTTCCAGGAGCATATTTTTGTGACGTTTTCTGTTCACTCCATACTTTCTTTACTTTCTTTGTTGTTGGAACACAAACAAATCAATCAGGTTAGTTTGAGAAATAGTTTTCTTAATGTTTTCAAGCTGCCTCTCATCCCCTATTGGCGCCTCCCAGATGAGGCCCACCTCACACCCCTGATCAAGAGTTTCTTCTCTCATTAGCCAAGCTTGTCTACAAGGTAACGCCTCATTAAACAACAATAGGCTTTATGTTCGGTTCGCTCTTCAAAAATGCCTGACAATATTCTCCATCTTGTGCCTCAGAGGAAACACAGTAAGCGTCTCGTTTTAGCGCACCACAAGTGACATTCCACTTGTCGCCTTTTCCTTAGGTGACGTTAAAGCAGGGGTCTGCAACCTGAGGCTCAATAGAGCTGCCCTACTGGCTCCCTGGAGCTTTTTCAAAAATGTATGAAAATAGAAAAAGATGGGGGGAAAACTATATTTTTGTTTTAATAGGGTTCTGCAGGAGGACAACATGACACAATCCTCCCCAATTGTTAGAAATCCCACTGTGTATATTAAACAAGATTCTCTGATGACAGTCTTTGGCGAGCGCCGTTTTTTCCTCATTTTGGCGGTCATTGAACTCACCCTAGTTTGTTTACATGTATAACTTTCTTCAACATGCCAGAGAAATACATATTTCATGCCACTCCTTCTTTGTCTCATTTTGTCCACCAAACGTTTTATACTGTGCTTGAATGCACAAAGGTGAGCTTTGTTGATGTGATTGTCTTGTGTGGTGTGTTTATCAAGCATATTTGGTCACTGCATGACTGCAAGCTAATCAATGCTAACATGCTATTTAGGCTGGCTTTATGTACATATTGCATCATTATGTCTCAATTGTAGGTATATTTGAGCTCATTTAATTTACTATGTCCTATGTGTATTTAATTTTACCTGCATTTCTCATGATATATTATCTGTATGTAATATTGGCAGCATTTTTCATAGTTGTGTGCCATGTTGTTCCAGACCACAGCAAATGTTACCCAGCTTGCATAGATTCTAATACAAAGTTTGTAAATCCATTAGAAGAAAACAGCCCGCCATTTACTTTAACTTGGACACACACACATCTATACCTTTAGCCATTCTAAGAAAGTCATTTAGAGGAGTTATCTCACCTTCTGAGAAGGTTTACTAATGTTTTCCAATGTTGTAAAAATAAAAGTAGGCTAATATACCTAATGAAGATGTGTTGTCATGTGCTGTCTTCATTACAACACTTGTATAAGACTTGTAAAGTAATTTTGATAGTAGGCTAATATAACTAATACAGACATGTACATCATGTGTTGACTTCATTATATCACTTTTAGAAGGCATTTAATTTTTTGCGGCTCCAAACCGATTTTTTATTATTTGTTTGGACCAAACTGGCTCTTTCAACATTTTGGGTTGCTGACCCCTGCGTTAGAGTCTTCATCACTTCTCCTGCATATGTCAGACAAAAATCCACGTTTGACCCTGCGCCATCTCTCCACCTCACCTCCGCTTTCTCTCTTCTATACTGGTCTTTCCGCTCCGGCGAGGTTGTTAAAATGATCCACATGCGACCGAGTGGAAGCGATGAGGGTGCCCCGCATGACTTGCTGCATTCATACGGAAAATAACAGGAGCACGACAGGTGCTGAGAGGCCGAGGATGAAGCCGTCCAAGTCACATGCACTGTGAATCTCGAACTACTGAATACAGAATACTACCTAGACACAACATTTGATACACCTGAATAATTGTATGATAATGTTATCCTGCTTTCAGCATAGAACTCCACTGCATATAAAATATGCTGTAAATAATTTAAGTGGTTTGGTGATATTAAATGAGTGCAAGATTACAAAATCAAACAGATACATTACATAACCTAGATTAGGCCTGGGCAATTATTTTGCTTCAGGGGGCCGAATTTAGAGAGAAAATGTGTCTGGGGGCGGGTATGTCTATTTTTAGGAACACTAATACAAAACCTCACAATAAAGTCTACATGCTAAAAACATTATCACAGACCGCATTAAAAACGAAATGGAATTTAATTTTTTTTTAATGAATGAGACACCCAAAATGTAGACGAAAATAAAGAATGTTGGATTTACAATATTACCTATGAACGATAAAACACCGAATATTGACAACATATGAACGTCACACCCCATCTCTATCGACATATTTTACAATCAAGCGTATCACAACAAACACAGCAAAATATGAACGCGAAGGGTAAAAAAAAAAAAAAACACCTAAAAACGGATATATCACTAAGCTTTAAACTTATTGTCTCATTTTTACTGAATGAGACACCCAGAATGTCCCTGAATAAATGTACACAAAAATAAAGAAAGTGTGATTTACAATATTACCTATGAACTATAGGTAATATGGGGCGGTATAGCTCAGTTGGTAGAGCGGCCGTGCCAGCAACTTGAGGGTTGCAGGTTCGATCCCCGCTTACACCATCCTAGTAACTGCCGTTGTGTCCTTGGGCAAGACACTTTACCCACCTGCCCCCAGTGCCACCCACACTGGTTTATATGTAACTTAGATATTGGGTTTCACTATGTAAAGCGCTTTGAGTCACTAGAGAAAAAGCGCTACATACATATAATTCACTTCACTTCACTATAAAACACGGATATTATCCGCCGACCGCCGTGTTGCTGTAGGGAGGAAAAGCGGAAAGACACACATTGCGGAAATAACATTATTCTCTGTGCGTCGGCTAAATACAAATATATTCCACAACCCCAAACATGTCTTTTCCAAAGCCTGCAGTGAAGAGAAAGGTTAGTGATGAGCAAAGACAAATCCAGGAAAAGTGGGGGATGAAATATTTCTTTGTTGAGCACAGGGGCACCCCGACGTGTCTTATTTGCACAGAGAAAGTTGCGGTGCAAGAGGAATACAATTTGAAACATCATTATACAACTAGACATGCTGAGGAGTATGCAAAATATTGATTAAAACATATTTTCTTGCGGCCCAGCCTCACCCAGACTCCTCCTGCTTTAGAACTTTGTTTTAAAAATCTCCTTCCGCGTCTGTCCCTGACACCCGCATTTCAGGCTGGAAACACTCTGTGGAAAACGCTTCACACCCACACTGCTTTATGCCTCGTCTGAGCTGCTGAGACACAGATTACCATAGTATCTAATTAGATTACCATAGTAACCAGTATATCATGCACTCCACAGCAAACAAAGTGTCAGTAGTCCGCATCCCTATATGATCGCACCAAGGTGATCACAGACAACCATGACAGGGAAAAGGAGGAGAACCAAATAAGACAGGTGCTCAAACCCTGCAACTACCCAAACTGGGCCATAAACAAAGGTAAACGAGAGGAACAACAGGGAGGAAAAAAAGAAGAAAGGTTCTCGGCCTGAGAACCTCGGCATGGTCACCCTCCCATACGTCAGGGGCGTCACAGAACGCATACAGCGAGCAATGAGGAAACGCCGCATCAGCACACCCATCAAGCTTCGCCAAATCCTAGTACACCCTAGGGATCAGATCCCCCCCTGAGATCCCTTGCCTAACATGCAATAAAACATAAATCGGAGAGACAAGTCGACAGTTCAGCACACACAGAAAGATTCCGAGCCCGGGATTGAACCCAGGACTACTCAGGACCTTCGTATTGTGAGGCAGACGCACTAACCCCTCTTCTACTGTGCTGCCCTATATAAATCAACCATTTATAAATATACCTCAGTAGGTTAAATTAACCTCTTCAACAAATAATGCAAAAGCGCAGATTCCAACCATTGAAATACTTTGTATAGTTCAAGATAGAGCTGGGCGATATGGTCTTTTTTTTAATATCTCGGTATTTTTAGGCCATGTCACGATACACAATATATATATCTCGATATTTTGCCTTAGCCTTGAATTAACACTTGACGCATATAATCACAGCAGTATGATGATTCTATGTGTTTACATTCAAACATTCTTGTTCATACTGCATTAATGTATGCTTATTTTAAACTTTCATGCAGAGAGGGAAATCACAACTAAGTCAATTGACCAAAACTGTATTTATTAAAGAGTTATTAAGCAGTGGCACAAACATTCATGTCATTTCCAAAACAGAAAGTGCAAGATTGTCAGAGGCATTTTAAAACAAGCTATGAGTGCACTTTGGTGCATGATGTCACTAAGTTGACATATCAAAAAAACACTAAATTAAAGTGTACTTTTTGTACAGAACGCCACTACAATATTTTAATCAATCAATCAATCAATGTTTACCTATATAGCCCTAAATCACTAGTGTCTCAAAGGGCTGCACAAACCACCATGACATCCTCGGTAGGCCCACATAAGGGCAAGGAAAACTCACACCCAGTGGGACATCGGTGACAATAATGACCCAGTGGGACGTCGGTGACAATGATGACTATGAGAACCTTAGAGAGGAGGAAAGCAATGGATGTCGAGCGGGTCTAACATGATACTGTGAAAGTTCAATCCACAATGGATCCAACACAGTCGCGAGAGTCCAGTCCAAAGCGGATCCAACACAGCAGCGAGAGTCCCGTTCACAGCGGAGCCAGCAGGAAACCATCCCAAGCGGAGGCGGATCAGCATCGCAGAGATGTCCCCAGCCGATACACAGGCAAGCAGTACATGGCCACCGGATCGGACCGGACCCCCTCCACAAGGGAGAGTGGGACATAGGAGAAAAAGAAAAGAAACGGCAGATCAACTGGTCTAAAAAGGGAGTCTATTTAAAGACTAGAGTATACAAATGAGTTTTAAGGTGAGACTTAAATGCTTCTACTGTGGTGGCATCTCGAACTGTTACCGGGAGGGCATTCCAGAGTACTGGAGCCCGAACGGAAAACGCTCTATAGCCCGCAGACTTTTTTTGGGCTTTGGGAATCACTAACAAGCCGGAGTCCTTTGAATGCAGATTTCTTGCCGGGACATATGGTGCAATACAATCGGCAAGATAGGATGGAGCTAGACCGTGTAGTATTTTATACGTAAGTAGTAAAACCTTAAAGTCACATCTTAAGTGCTCAGGAAGCCAGTGCAGGTGAGCCAGTACAGGCGTAATGTGATCAAACTTTCTTGTTCTTGTCAAAAGGCTAGCAGCCGCATTTTGTACCAACTGTAATCTTTTAATGCTAGACATGGGGAGACCCGAAAATAATACGTTACAGTAGTCGAGGCGAGACGTAACAAACGCATGGATAATGATCTCAGCGTCTTTAGTGGACAGAATGGAGCGAATTTTAGCGATATTACGGAGATGGAAGAAGGCCGTTTTAGTAACGCTTTTAATGTGTGCCTCAAAGGAGAGAGTTGGGTCGAAGATAATACCCAGATTCTTTACCGTGACGCCTTGTTTAATTGTTTGGTTGTCAAATGTTAGAGTTGTTTTATTAAATAGAGTTCGGTGTCTAGCAGGACCGATAATCAGCATTTCCGTTTTTTTGGCGTTGAGTTGCAAAAAGTTAGCGGACATCCATTGTTTAATTTCATTAAGACACGCCTCCAGCTGACTACAATCCGGCGTGTTGGTCGGCTTTAGGGGCATGTAGAGTTGGGTGTCATCAGCATAACAGTGAAAGCTAATACCGTATTTGCGTATGATGTCACCTAGCGGCAGCATGTAGATGCTGAAGAGTGCAGGGCCAAGGACCGAACCCTGGGGAACTCCACACGTTACCTTAACGTAGTCCGAGGTCACATTGCTATGGGAGACACACTGTATCCTATCAGTAAGATAAGAGTTAAACCAAGACAGGGCTAAGTCTGACATACCAATTCGTGTTTTGATACGTTCTAATAAAATATTATGAACGACGGTATCGAACGCAGCGCTAAGATCGAGGAGCAGCAACATAGATGACGCATCAGAATCCATCGTTAGCAATAGATCATTAGTCATTTTTGCGAGGGCTGTCCCCGTGGAGTGATTTGCCCTGAAACCGGATTGAAAGGTTTCACAAAGATTGTTAGACGCTAAGTGTTCATTTAACTGCTCCACAACAATTTTTTCAAGGATTTTTGAAATAAAGGGAAGGTGAGACACCGGTCGGTAGTTTACCATGAGGTCAGGATCGAGGTTAGGTCTTTTAAGAAGAGGATGAATAACCGCTTTTTTGAATGCTAGGGGAACAGTGCCCGAGGAGAGTGATAAGTTTATAATATTTAGCACTGATGGACCTAATAATACAAAGAGCTCCTTGATCAGTTTCCCAGGAAGAGGGTCAAGTAAACATGTTGTCTGTTTTATTCCATTTACACGTTGTAACAATTCCTCTAATGTTATTTCCTCAAAACGAGAGAAACTATTTTGGAGGGCAGTATCCGCCGTATATACCATCGTATCAGTGTTAATAGAACCCCGTTGTAGTTGGGACGCATTGTCTTTAATCTCCTTTCTAATGACTTCAATTTTCTTACTAAAGAATTGCATAAAGTCATAAGCTGAGTGGGTTGAGCTACTGGAAGGGGTCCCTTGTTGGGTTAGCGATGCTACCGTACTAAACAAAAATTTAGGATCGTTTTTATTACGGTGGATGAGATTTGAGTAATATTTAGCTTTAGCTAAGGTAAGCATGCGTTTATAAGTTATTAAACCATCACTCCATGCTTGATGGTGCACCTCAAGTTTAGTCGTGCGCCATTTGCGTTCCAGCTTTTTACATAATAATTTCTGAGCTCTAGTTTCTTCTGTAAACCACGGGGTGCGCTTTTTTGGAGCCTTTTTTAACTTTAGCGGTGCTATGTTATCAATGGTTTCGCGCAGGGCGTCGTTAAAGTTGTTAGTGAGGTTATCAATAGAGCCCACATACTTTGGGAATGGTGCCATTACCGAGGGCAGTAGGTCAGCAAGAGTTGTCGTTGTGGCTGTATTAATGTTACGGCTGCTATAGCAGTTATTATTATTATTAGTTTGACGAATATGCGTCTGAACCTCGAATTTTATAAGGTAATGATCGGACAATACTTTAGTATACGGGAGTATCGTAACTTTGGAAACGGTGATACCCCTGACAAGCACTAGGTCTATCGTATTACCGTTGCGATGCGTGGGTTCATTTATTATTTGTGTGAGACCACAGCTATCAATTACATTCTGGAGCGCTACGCACGGTGGGTCCGATGGGGTATTCATATGGATATTAAAGTCCCCCATTATGATTATATTATCGGCGTGTGTCACTAGATCAGCGACGAACTCTGAGAATTCATTGATAAAGTCCGAATAGGGCCCTGGGGGGCGGTAGATAACAGCCAGGTGTAGAGGCAGCGGTGTGACAGACCTCATAGTAAGCACCTCAAACGATTTATATTTATTATTTATGTTAGGACTAAGGTTTAAGTTTTCGTTGTATATTAGTGCGACCCCCCCACCCCTTTTAAGCGGACGGGCAATATGCGCATGTGTAAAGTTAGGAGGACATGCCTCATTTAGCGCAAAAAAGTAGTTTGGTTTAAGCCAGGTTTCGCTGAGACCGATGACGTTAAGATTGTTGTCTCTGATAATATCATTAACTAACAACGTTTTGGGAGACAATGATCTTATGTTTAAAAAACCTATATTATAGGTGTGGGCTGTTTCAGGGAATTTTTGATCAAATTATCCGTAGTAGCAATATTAATAATGTTGTGTTTATTATGCCCAGTGCACTTAGTATAGTTACGACCATATCTAGGAATTGATACGACAGGAATTATCGGATTGTTTGATTGTTGTTTTGATAAACTGCACGCATCATGGTTAGCCACCTCAGTAACGGGGATTTTCCGATTGTTTGTTTGTTGCTTTGATAAACTGCACGCATCATAGTTAGCCACCTCGGTAAAACACATGTCCAACTCTGAAACACTCAAAGCAGAAAAAACGTGTTCTAATTTAACTGACTCCTTACCCAGACCAGTAGTCTCGCATCTTTCATTTAAATCCGTCTTCAGGATGGAGGGAAGTGGTGTTCTGTGGGGATTAGCCTTCTGCTTTGTTTTTAGCCCCGCTCGACATCCGCGTTTCCGATCACACCGCTTTTAAAACAAATAAAGTGCACTTTGGTGCATGATGTCCATCCGTCCATCCATGTCACACAAAATATTTCAATAACTGCCCCAAAAAAAAAAATGAGCTGCATAATAGGAAATCTAATTGCTAGCTGGTAGGTTACTGCGGACGTTATCTCCTTATGTTGTTCACTATTTTTTTCATACGGTGTTGATGTGGAAATGGTTGCTGCAGCATTTTGTTGGTGTGGCACCAAATGGAGATGTTGACATGCGGTTTAGATGGATCAGGGGTCGCCAAACTTTTTGACTTTTTAACGCATAGGGTTAAAATAATTTGGTCGGGGGCCAAATTGTATGTATATATATATATATATATATATATATATATATATATATATATATATATATATATATATATATATATATATATATAAATATATATATATATATATACATGCCTGAGCGGCTAGGAGACTCTGAGAGTAACATGCAACAAGCGGTAGAAAATGGATTGGAAAGGACATATTAGAAAAATAATAATAATAAAAATAAATGAAAAAATAAAACATTTTATCTTGGGACTTCCCGCAGGCCAGATCTCGAACGCTGGCGGGCCGTAGTTTGGGGACCCCTGAGATAGATGGATAGTACTTTATTTATTCCTTCAGGAAAGTTCCCTCAGGAAATTTAAAAGTAAGACTAAGCACTCTTCATTCTCTATCGGGTGACTTTTCAAATGATTAGCAGTAATGCTACTTTTTTTTTTTTGTCCTGTCCAGCTTCTCAGGCAAATCATATAGTTGATGTAGATGCCCATATCGGCTGTTCAGATTTACTTTACAAAAGAGAAGTGTAAGATACTTCTCTTGTTGTCTTATTTGAATGTGACTTTATTAAATGTATTTATATTACCATTTGGTGCAGCCAGGCCGGAGCAGGAGGGGATAGAAAGAGAAAAAAAGGAAGACAGAGGGGGAAATTGTGGGGATAAGAGGGGGATTAGACAGAGAGACAAAAACAACAACAGCAAATACAACAATAACAAGTAATGCTACTTTTTGTAGCAACCCTTTGGATCCAAACTTAACTAATTAAAGTTGTCTGTTCAACATATTCCCACTTGAAGGCAAACCACCGCCAGACGAAGGACAACCTGCTGTTTTTCTTGGGAATTAATTCTTCCTTCATTTGTTACCAGATTCGCACCTTCTTTCTCTCGTGTTACCACTCGCACCACAGCTTACGTTACCCATGCTGCTACCTCTCTGCTCTGCAAGGGCGTATGACGTGACAGTATGTGACGTGTGTAAGAAGGTGCGCTTACTGTCTGTGAGAAGGAGAGACAGGAAAGAATGAAGAAGAGCCTGTGGTGTAATGCCCGCAGCTAAAAGCAACTGCGTGAGTACGTATACTCCAATATCACGATATAGTAATTTTCTATATCGCACAGAGACAAACCCGTGATATATCGAGTATATTGATATATCGCCCAACCCTAGTTTAAGACTTTCGCTAATTTGAAAACATCACTGCACATCATAGTGGCAGCTACATTTTCCATCTTAAAGATCTAAAAAAAACTTTTAGAATGTCCGGTGGGCCAGATTTAAAAGCTTAACGGGTCAGGTCTGACCTAGATAAATAGAGCCTTTGTATTGGACGCTCAGATTATGCAGCTATATATTCTGTTAATTTGTGTCCTTTGCTTTACATTAAGCACATGAGCAGCAGTTACAGAAACATACCGCTTCTGTGTTAATGTGCTTTTTGCCATCTAATGAAAAAAATGTGTGAACGAGTACACAGGAGAAACCCATACTGTTGATTTTGCCAAGCCTTGCATCATCTCTATTTGGTCTGTTCCAGTATATTAATAGTGAAAACACAGCAGTGATAATTTGTCAACGACAGGGGGGAAAAAAAGGGATACCGCCCTTGGTTGGTTTTGAGATTTGCCATCATTGATGAATGGAAAAAGGATATGAACTGTCCTGCCAAACACACACACAATTAAATATTGCTGTTAACTTAATGAAAATACCACACTGGGCCTTCTAATTAGTTTATTTTAACATTTTACAGATGGTGTAAATGTCAACTTTTGTTGACCTTAAGAACAAGGCGAGATAATTATTATCTGTCTATGGTAAGAGGGGAAAAAAAACACGGAAAGTCAAAATGGCCTTGCGGACCAAGCCGCTTTTTGACGTCTATAATAACATACAACCACCTGGTAGGAAGAAAATTGCCCTGCTCCATTTTCTGCAAAAATGATTGTGTGGGTGTGCACCAAAATACGTGTGTCTGTGCGAGTGTGTGCGGGCGTCCTGCCCTCCTTTTAAAGTACTGGTTGGCTGGGAGTGACATTGTCATTATCAACACCTGCCCCCCCTCCTTCCCTGAATCCCGTATCCATTAGCAACCAACTACGGGAGTTGGCCTTGCCACTGCGGCAGCCAATTGCTGTCACATCACTGCATGGCTGTGTGCACGCATGCTAATGAGCAAGTGTTCATGCGTCTGGACACAACACTTTGATCAAAAAAAACAAAAACATGATTGAATGTGTTTGTGTTGATTACTGCATCAAAAGCAGCCTCACCGAGAAAAAAATAATGTTGCAGTGATGACAAACAACACTTGTAATAGCAATAATACTGAACACAAAACTGCAGGCAGGAAGAAAGCGGTCAGCATGGAGTAATCAATAGCTGTTGATTAAGCCTACTCAGTACATTTCTATTGCACAGCAGACAAGATCACTTTTTCCGTGCGCTTGCTAATCAATATCCAGCTTTTTGATTGGGTCTGTGTGCATAAATCACAAAGTGAGAAAGAAGAGCAGTATACATCACCCGAGTGTCAATCACTAGTGCCAGTTTGTCGTGGAAAACAAAACAATTTGGAAGCACTGGTTTCCGGAACAGGAATTCAATTGTAGCACGGGTGTCTCTGATGAAGAAGTCAAACGTGCACCGTCTTTTTCTGATTATAAGTCACACCGGCCGAAAATGCATAATAAAGAAGGAAAAAACATATATACTTTGCACTGGAGTATAAGTCGCATTTTTGGGGGAAATTTATTTGATGAAATCCAACACCAAGAATAGACATTTGAAAGGCAATTTAAAAAAAAAAAAAAAAAGAATAGTGAGCATAAGGCTGAATAAGTGTACGTTATATGACGCATAAATAACCAACTGAGAAGGTGCCTGGTATGTTAACCTAACATATTATGGTAAGAGTCATTCAAATAACTATAACATATAGAACATGCTATACGTTTACCAAACAATCTGTCACTTCTAATCGATAAATCCGATGAAATCTTCTTCCTCGATGTCGCTTCTAAACAACTCTGCCAACTCCAAAGGTATGCGCTGCTTCCTCTTGTCGTTTTCTGCTGCATATTTCACTACGTCCAGTTTGTAATCTGCAGTACATGATTTCCTTTTCGGTGCCATTTTTGTTCAGCCCTTCTCAGTTTTCATAAGTTACATAAGTTACATTTCTCTGTTGATGCAATTATTGATGACTGAAGTTCTGATATCAACCAAAGCTCCTCATCCCACCCCCTGGATTGTAAATAATGTAAATAATTCAATGTACATACTATGATGATTAACTTGTGTGATGACTGTATTATGTTGATAGTATATATTTGTACCATGAATTGATTAACGTGGACCCCGACTTAAACAAGTTGAAAAACTTATTCGGGTGTTACCATTTAGTGGTCAATTGTACGGAATATGTACTGTACTGTGCAATCTACTAATAAAAGTATCAATCAATCAATCAATCAATCAAACCGCCAACGATGAAATGATCCATTATAATAGCTACGGCAGTAGCATATAGCATATAGCAGTTAGCATTCCATGACCCACAATGCACTTCTGCCATTACCCTCCCCCGCAGAATTCTTATTGGTTGAGGTGTGTGTGACGATTGCTGACGTGTGTGTGACGATTGCTGACATTTTCTTTGTCTCTTCCGCGAATGAGATAAATAATATTATTTGATATTTTACGGTGATGTGTTATTAATTTCACACATAAGTTGCTCCGGAGTATATGTCGCACCCCCGGCCAAACTATGAAAAAAACTGTGACTTATAGTCCGAAAAATACGGTAACTATATTCCCTAACACATACCGTATTTTTCAGATTGTAAGTCGCAGTTTGTTTCATAGTTTGGCCGGGGGTGCGACATATACTCCGGAGTGACTTATGTGTGAAATTATTAACACATTACCGTAAAATATCAAATAATATTATTTATCTCATTCGCGGAAGAGACGAAGAAAATGTCAATAATCGTGCGACATATACTCTGGAGCGACTTATGTGTGAAATTATTAACACATAACCGTAAAATATCAAAAAACATTATTTATCTCATTCACGTAAGAGACTAGGCGTATATCATCAATCGTCACACACACACGTGCACCTCCTGGTACCCTAGCACCTCCAAAACCCTCAAATCAAGACTCCAAACATCCAAGAACAAGCTAGTCAGGTTACTTCTAGACCTCCACCCCAGATTACACCTTACTCCTACCCACTTCTAAATAGTCAACAACAAAAGAAGATAATGTCCGCAGTAACCTACCACATAGCGAAGGACAAACATTATTTTTGATTTCCTATTATGCAGCTCATTTTTATTTGACACTTATTGAAATATCTTGAGTGACATCATGGACAAAAGTGCACTTTATTTGTTTTAAACTATTGTAGTGGCGTTCTGTTACAAAAAGTGCACTTTAATTTAGTGTTGTTTTGAGACGTCAT
The DNA here is from genome assembly GCF_033978795.1 of Nerophis ophidion. Classification (NCBI taxonomy): domain Eukaryota; kingdom Metazoa; phylum Chordata; class Actinopteri; order Syngnathiformes; family Syngnathidae; genus Nerophis; species Nerophis ophidion. Next base: position 17,870,288 of record NC_084636.1, read on the forward strand.
CTTAGTGACATCATGCACAAAAGTGCACTAATAGCTTGTTTTAAAATGTCTCTGACAATCTTGCACTTTCTGTTTTGGAAATGACATGAATGTTTGTGCCACTGCTTAATAACTGTTTAATACATACAGTTTTGGTCAATTGACTTAGTTGTGATTTCCCTCTCTGCAGGAAAGTTTCAAATGAGCACATATTAATGCAGTATGAACAAGAATATTCTGATGTAGACACATAAAATCATCATATTGCTGTGATTATATGTATCAAGTGTTCATTCAAGGCTAAGGCAAAATATAGAGATATATATCGTGTATCACGATATGGCCTAAAAATATCGAGATATCAAAAAAAACAACATATCACCCAGCCCTAGTTTCAATCTTAAAGATCTAAAAAAAATATTGCATGTGGCCCCCGGGCCTTAATTTGCCCTTGTCTGTACAAAATGGATGAAGCGGCAGTCCATGCCTTTATCAAACCATTCCAAATGGTAAAATACACCAGTTTATAGCAGCAAAAATTGATATGTGGCGGAGCGTATGGATTATCGTTTTTATTATATTGATATTTTGTCATATTCTTTTGAGGCGTTAATTGGAGCCTTTGTATTATAAAAATGTTTTCCCCCACATTGACCTTCAATAGAGATCAATCTATATTTCTGCTATTCACTGGCACAGAAACATGAAAAGCCTTTTTACACTGAACGCCCCATTGGGAGTCTGTGTGTGTCTGTTTGTAAAAAAATGTTCCTAAACTCTCTGGATGACCATTATGAAAGATCTCCGTGCTAAGAAAACGACGAGTACTTTAGCCACAAGAATAATGCCACGGTTTCATGCAGCACCACAGCACAGATACATCATCATAATAATTTCACAAATTCCAATACCTTTAGAGATAAATGATGACCTGTGTGTGTGTCATTTTACTGGAACTGGTGCGTGCACAACGGCAAAATAAAAAGCACTTACTATGAAATATCAATTATGCTAATAACGCTTTGTCTGTGCTTCCACAGAAGCTTGCCATGTGATTGTGGCCATATGGATTTAGGAACACCTACTGAGGCGCGAGTGTGTGTGTGTATGCATGTAAGAGATCATATGTAATAGCTACATACATTACAGGTCAGTCTGAATTTAATCAGGTCGGTAATAAAAGCATGGTGGGCTGATGGAGAGGAGTCTCATGGGAGCCCCACTCCTTTGTCTCTTTTGAATCCGCATGGACCTGGGACAAGCGGTCACATCAGCTCCACACCCCCAAATTCCCAACTCACCCTGTTGCAGCTCATCTGTCATCGAGGGGGGAAACCTTGTTCTGATTCCCGCAGCTCAACATTGACTAGCAGAGAATACAACCTCTTTACAAGGTCTACTTCTTGGTGGACAGAGGCAGACACTCTCTAAACACCTGTCCTCCACATTGCTTTTTAGGGCCCTCAAGCCGATGATGGATGTGACGAAGTGGGCCCCTTTGGTGGCTTGTATAGCCTCCGCAAATCTGATGTGTTATTCATTAGACCAAGCAGCAAATGTCCTTTGAGGACCCTAAACTGTCACACAGCTGAGCGCCACGTACACGACTTTTATTATGATGGATGGGGAAACACCCCGCAATCCCCAATCTACAGGTACTGCTGATACAAAAGGGTATAGTTTTTACCAGTGTATACTATGATACTAAGTAGGGCTCAGGGATATATCGATATACACGATATATCGCAGGTTTGGAAAATAACTATATCGTGATATGCGAGTATACGTTCTCACGCAATTGCTTTTAGCTGCGGACATTAAAGGCCTACTGAAACCCACTACTACCCACCACGCAGTCTGATAGTTTATATATCAATGATGAAATATTAACATTGCAACACATGCCAACACGGCCTTTTTAGTTTACTAAATTACAATTTTAAATTTCCCGGGAGTTTCGTCTTGAAAACGTCGTGTAATGATGACGTGTATGCAAGACGTCACGGGTTTTAAGGAAATATGAGCGCTGCACACACACACAGCTAGAAGTCTTCTGCTTTAACGGCATAATTACACAGTATTTTGGAGATCTGTGTTGCTGAATCTTTTGCAATTTGTTCAATTAATATTGGGGAAGTCACAGTAGAAAGGTGGAGTTCGGAAGCTTTAGCCTTTAGCCACACAAACACACGGTGATTCATTGTTTAAAATTCCTGGAGGTGAAACTTTCCTATGGATCAGAGCGCGGTCAAGCCAACATGGATCCCTACCAAATGTCAACCAGCAGGTTTCGGTGAGAAAATTGTGGTTGAAAAGTCAGTTCTTCCCGGAGAAAAGCTGAGCTTGTGCCGTCCATAGCTGCCGTCGACTCCCCTGAGACACTGCGCGTCAAGACACCCGTGGAGACACCCTTCCGACTATCAGGTACTATTTAACTCACTAAAACATTAGCAACACAATAGAAAAATAAGGGATTCCCCAGAATTATCCTAGTAAATGTCTCTAAAAACATCGGAATCCGTCCCAATGCAATCGCGTTTTTTTTTTTTTTTTTTTTTTTTTATCTTTTTTTTTTCTAGTCCGTTGCTATCAATATCCGCAAACACGGATCTTTCATCCTCGCTCAAATTAATGGTGAAATTTTAGTTTTCTCGGTTCGAATAGCGCTTTTTCTTGGAGGCTCCCATTAAAGATAATGTGAATATGTGAGGAGCCCCCACACGTGTGACGTCATCGTCTGCGACTTTCGGTAGAGGCAGGGCATTTCTCTTAACACCGAAAGTTGCAAACTTTATCCTGGATGTTCTCAACTAAATCCTTTCAGCAAAAATATGGCAATATCGCAAAATGATCAAGTATGACACATAGAATAGACCTGCTATCCCCGTTTAAATAAGAAAATCTCATTTCAGTAGGTCTTTAAACTACATGCGTTTCTTCCTCTTTCTTGTCTCGCCTTCTCACAGACACTTAAAACAAGCGCACCTTCTTACATACGTCATGCGTGCAACGAAGTAACATAAGCTGTGGTGCTAACATTGTGTTGCGAGTGGTAATACGAGAGAGAGAAGGTGCGAATCTGGTAACAAATGAAGGAATAATTAATTCCCAAGGAAAACAGCACGGGGTTCATCATCTGGCGGTGGTTTGGCTTCAAGCGGGAACTTGTTGGAACATTTATACGGCAGAAGCGCTGCTACCAAAAGTAGCATCATTTGAAGTCACCCGCTAGAGAATAAAGAATGTTTGAAACTGCATGTCAAAATCTCCTTTCAATGCCACACCCACAAAATGCCATAGGACATATACTATTTGATATGCAGCTCATTTTTATGTGACAATTATTGATCTATCTTGTGTGAAATCATGCACAAGTGCACTTTATTTGTTTTTAACTATTGTAGTGGCAATCTGTACAAAAAGTGCACTTTCATTTGATATGTAATCTTAGTGACATCATGCACAAAAGTGCACTAATAGCTTGTTTTAAAATGTCTCTGACAATCTTGTAATTTCTGTTTTGAAATGACATGAATGTTTGTGCCAATGATTGATAACTGTTTGATAAATACAGTTTTTGTAAATTGACTCAGTTGTAATTTCCGTCTCTGCATGAAAGTTTAAAAGTAACTAGGGCTGGGCGTTATATCGATATACGCGATATATCGCGGGTTTGTCTCTGTGCAATATAGAAAATGACTATATCATGATATTCGAATATACGTTCTCACGCAGCTGCTTTTAGCTGCGGGCATTACACTACAGGCTCTTCCTACTCAACCTCACAGACAACAAGCGCAAAAACTTACATACGTCACATACTGTCACGTCATACGTCACATATGTATACGCCCTCGCAGAGCAGAGAAGTATTAGCGTGCCTAACGTTAGCTGTGATGCTAGCGGAGTGTTGCGGGTGGTAATACGAGAGAAAGAAGATGCGAATCTGGTAACAAATGAAGGAATAATTAATTCCCAAGAAAAACGGCAGGGGTCCATCGTCTGGCGGTGGTTCGTCTTCAAGTGTGAATATGTCGAATTAACAACTTTAATTTGTCAAGTGTGGAGCACAAGCTGTTAAGATCCATACTTGGATCTTCTCATATTATTGTTTATACTTCCAGTTGTTGTATTACTCCGTCATTCTGACCCTATTATTTCCTGGGGTCCAATGGAGGTTTCCGCCTCATGGCAGTTACGCTTCAGATCCACATTATCCTTCCCATGGACACAACAAACTTCACCCCATCCAGGATTCACCTTCCACGACCGGTAATCTTTTTGGTTCTTATCCCAAACATTCCTTCGGCCGCCATGACACCTTCTCAGACTAGTGAAGACGACATTTGGGGAACGGCCACCGGTGACGCAACGTGGGTGCTGGCGGACCGGTACTTTTCAGAGGCGGTATAGTACCGAATATGATTAATTAGTATTGCGGGACTATACTAATACCGATATACCGTACAACCCTAGCCCAGGGTGTACGCCACCTTCCGCCCGAATACAGCTGAGATAGGCTCTATGAACTCTGCCACCCCGAAAGGGACGAGCGGCGAGAAATGGATGGATGGATAATTGTGCAGCACCTTACCTTGTGTGTAGAAGTGCACCCGTCCAACGTAATAGATGCTACATTGCACAAGCAATGAAACCTTAATGAGTAAACAGGAGGACACAAAAGTTAGCGACACTAGCATAGCTACAGTATTAGAGATATTATCAGCCGATAAATGCTTTAAAATGTAATATCGGAAATTATCGGTTTTAAAAAGTTAAATTAATGGCTTTTTAAAACGCCGCTGTACGGAGCGGTGCATATCCGGTAAAACACGGATGTAGGGCATACTGGCAAACCCTCCCGATTTTCCCAAGAGACTCCCGAATTTCAGTGCTCCTCTCGAAAATCTCCCAGGGCAACCATTCTCTTGAATTTCTCCCGATTTCCACCTGGACAACAATATTGGGGGTGTGCCTTAAAGGCACTGCCTTTAACGTCCTCTATAACAGTGATTCTCAAATGGAGGTACGCGTACCCCTGGGGGTACTTGAAGGTATGCCAAGGGGTACGTGAGATTTTTTTTAAAATAGCAACAATTCTAAAATCCTTTACATATATATATATATATATATATATATATATATATATATTTATTGAACAATACTTCAACAAAATATGAATGTAAGTTCATAAACTGTGAAAAAAAGATACAACAATGCGATATGCAGTGTTGACAGCTAGATTTTTTTGTGGACATGTTCCATGAATGTTGATGTTAAAGATTTCTTTTTTTGTGAAAAAATGTTTACAATTAAGTTCATGAATCCAGATGGATCGATTACAATCCCCATAGAGGGCACTTTAAGTTGATGATTACTTCTATGTGTAGAAAACTTTATTTATAATTGAATCACTTGTTTATTTTTCAACAAGTTTTTAGTTATTTTTATATCTTTTTTTCCAAATAGTTCAAGAAAGACCACTGCAAATGAGCAATATTTTGCACTTAAACAATTTAATAAATCAGAAACTGATGAAATAGTGCTGTATTTTACTTCTTTATCTCTTTTTTTCCAACCACAAATGCTTTGCTCTGATTAGGGGGTACTTGAATTAAAAAATATGTTGACAGGGGGGTACATCAGTGAAAAAAGATTGAGAACCACTGCTCTACAACCTGTCGTCATGTCCGCTTTTCCTCCATACTAACAGCGTGCCGGCCCAGTCACATTTTATATGCGGCTTTTCACCAACACAAGTAAATGCAATTCATACTCGGTCAACAGCAATACAGGTCACACTGAGGGTGGCCAAGTAAACAACTTTAAAACTGTTACAATTATGCGCCACACTGTGAACCCACACCAAACAAGAATGACAAACACATTTCGGGAGAACATCCGCACCATAACACAACATAAACACAACAGAACAACATAAACACAACAGAACAATTACCCAGAACCCCTTGCAGCACTAACTCTTCCGGGACGCTACAATATACACCCCCGCTACCACCAAACCCCCCCACTTAAACCCCTCTCAGGCAGAGCATGTTCCAAATTCCAAGCTGTTTTGAGGCATGTTAAAAACATCAATGCACTGTGTGACTTCAATAGAAAATATGGCAGTGCCATGTTGGCACTTTTTTCCATAACTGGAGTTGAAGTTGTTTTCTTATTTTAGAAAACCTTGTTTTTGATTGATTGATTGAATGTTGTCTGTCTATCTGTGTTGGACCTGCGATGAGGTTGCGACTTGTCCAGCCCGATTGTAGCTGAGATAGGCTCCAGCGCCCCCCTCAACTCCGAAGGGAATAAGTCGTAGAAAATGGATGGATGGATGATTGAAACTTGTATTAGTAGATTGTTCAGTACAGTACATATTCTGTACAATTGACTACTAAATGGAAACCCCCAAATACGTTTTTCAACTTGTTTAAATCGGGGTCCACATTAATCAATTCATTGTAAAGTTACATTGTTTAATGCATCCAGCACGGTATCACAACAAAATTAAGCATATCAATGTGTTAATTCCACGGATGTATATATCGGTATCGGTTGATATCGGAATCGGTAATTAAGAGTTGGACAATATCGAAATATCAGATATCGGCAAAAAATCCATTATCGGACATCTCTATACAGTATGTGAGCGAGAGTGCTAACATTACAGTCACATTGTAACAACAGCAACACCATGTTATACGTTAGCCTATTCACTGAAGAAACATGTTTGTATATGACTGAGTTTGGCAATGGTGCAGACTTTCATTCACAACACCAAGCAAGGCTATTAAACATTTTTTTTAAATCTATTTCACTCTTTAAAAACAAATAAAACCCTTAATAATAAACCAGCAATATGACTTACCGTAGTTATGCCCTGGTAACCAACAGTGTCTGCTGTACAATGTTTGCTTTGTTTTACCAATGACAGAGCCAATATCAGCCTGAGGGCTCAGGTCTGTTAATATTGCAGAGAGGCAAGCCACGCTGAACTCAAACAGGGTCATAGCCAGGGCACCCTTGTATTTGTCTACCACAAGTCAAGTGTGCCATGTACTCAGCATAAACCTGTTAGTTCTAACACACAGCTCTACCCTACAAGGCCCCATTATGTGACCAAAACCAATTTCTTATTACTCTAGGTTTTATTAAATCCACATCAGCAGACATCTATTATTCTTGTGGTTGTCTGCGTTGCAAACACTCAGAACTTCAGAGGATCCTTTAATATTCTGGCTGTGCAACAAAGAGCAGTGACAGTGCAAAATTCCAGTGTTGGCTATCAGGCAAAAGCAGAGTGATTACAGCTCAATGGACTTTGGCCTGAAGGTCTGCCGTCGGTGGACACAGGCCATTTATAGACCATTTTTCAAGAAATTCAATCAAGATCAGCTTCAGGTGCCTTTCTTTTCTGTTAAAAAGCCAAGTACAAATGTAACTTTACCCTGTTTAAGTAGGGTAGGGCTAGGGTTTGGGCGATATATCGAATATACCGTATTTTTTGGACTATAAGTCGCAGTTTTTTTTATAGTTTGGCCGGGGGTGCGACTTATACTTAGGAGCGACTTATGTGTGAAATTATTAACACATTACCGTAAAATATCAAATAATATTATTTAGCTCATTCACGTAAGTGACTAGACGTATAAGATTTCATGGGATTTAGCGATAAGGAGTGACAGATTGTTTGGTAAACGTATAGCATGTTCTATATGTTATATTTATTTGAATGACTCTTACCATAATATGTTACGTTAACATACCAGGCATCTTCTCAGTTGGTTATTTATGCGTCATATAACGTACACTTATTCAGCCTGTTGTTCACTATTCTTTATTTATTTAAAATTGCCTTTCAAATGTCTATTCTTGGTGTTGGGTTTTATCAAATAAACTTCCCCAAAAAATGCGACTTATACTCCAGTGCGACTTTTATATATGTTTTTTTTTCTTCTTTACTATGTATTTTCGGCAGGTGCAACTTACACTCCGAAAAATACAGTACTCGATATATCGCGGGCTTGTCTCTGTACGATATAGAAAATGACTATATCGTGATATTCCAGTATACATTCTCACGCAGATGCTTTTAGCTGCAGGCATTATATTACAGGCTCTTCTTGTTTTTCGTTGTCTCTCCTTCTCACAGAGACATAAAACAAGACATACATACTTCACATACTGTCACGTGTGCAACGTCAGACGCTCTCGCCGAGCAGACAGGTAGCGGCATGGTTAGCTGTGATGCTAGTGGTAATACAAGTGAAAGAAGGTGTGAATCTGGTAACAAATGAAAGAATAATTATTTCCCAAGAAAACCACAGGGAGTTCATTGCCTGGCGGTGGTTTGGCTTCAAGCGGGTAGATGGTGAAGAAGTATGCGGCAAAAGCGTTGCTACAAAAAGTAGCAGCACTGCTAATGTGTAAAATAATTTGAAAAGTCACCCACTAGAGAATGAAGAGTGCTTCGATGGATGAATGGATGGATTGATGGATGAAACTCCGCATGTCAACATCTCCGGCCGGTGCCACACCCACAAAATGCCCAAGCAACCATTTCCACATCAAAACCGTATGAAACAAATAGTCAACAACAGAAGGAGATAACGTCCGCAGGAACCTACCAAATAGCGAAGGACATACACTATTTGATTTCCTATTATGCAGCTAATTTTTATTTGACAGCTATTGAAATATCTTGTGTGACATCATGCACCAAAGTGCACTTTATTTTTTTTTAAACTTTGTAGTGGTGTTCTGTACAAAAAGTGCACTTTAATTTAGTGTTGTTTTGATATGTCCTCTTTGTGACATTATGCACAAAAGTGCACTAATAGCTTGTTTTAAAATGTCTCTGACAATCTTGCACTTTCTGTTTTAAAATTAAATGAATGTTTGTGCCAGTGCTGAATAACTGTTTAATAAATACAGTTTTGGTCAATTGACTGAGTTGTGGTTTCCTTCTCTGCATGAAAGTTTAAAATGAACATATATTAATGCCGTATGAACACGAATGTTTTAATGTAGACACAGAATGATCATACTGCTGTGATTATATGCATCAAGAGTTCATTCAAGGCTGAGGCAAAATATCAAGATATATATTGTGTATTGTAACATTGCTTAAAAATATTGAGATACTAATAAAAGGCTATATCGCCCAGCTCTAGGTTGGGCATTGTTGGGATTTGGAAGATGGTTCCGATTCCATTTCCTAAAGATTCTCAATTCTGACTTAGAGACAGGGCCAAAAATTGATTATTGTTCCAGGGAGCCTGCAGTACCTCAGACTGGAAGTCTCTGCAGGGAGTGGTGAGGACGACGGAAAGATCATCAGTACTCTTCTTACTCCTATCCAGGAAATCCCCAAAAGCCGCTGCCTGACCAGGGCTCAAAAAATCTGCAGAGACTCTTTCCACCCCCACCAAGGACTGTTTTCACTACTGGACTCTAGAAAGCGGTTCCACAGCCTCCGTAGCAGAACCTCCAGGTTCTGTAACAGCTTCTTCCGCCAGGCCATAAGACCCTTGAACGCATCATAATAATCCCCTCAATTTCCCCAAAAATGGATTAACTCGCTGGAATATAAAGACAATATAACATACATCCATAAACGTGGATGCATATGCAAAAGTGCAATATATTTATCTGTACAGTATTCTGGTTATTTATATCTGCACCTTATTGCTATTTTATCCTGCACTACAACAACCAATTGCAATGAAATTCCGTTTTTACCCGTACTGTAAAGATAAAAAAAGGAAGTCTAAGTCTAATTATTTGTAATTAGTATAGTAATATCAGTCCTTTGAACTTGAATACAATTGTTACAATGAGTTTCACTTTATTTTGAAAACCTAAAAAAAAAAACACATTTCCACATACATATCCTTTTGTTTATGAGTTAGAGATGTGGTTGTTCTGATCAGGGTTGTACACTGCTAGTTTCTATAAGTGAAATCGGCTGATATCCATCAGGAATGAGAATTGTTTTTAAGATTCAAATTCCATTTTTGATTCTGCTTAACAATTTGGTTTTTAATTGGTTCTCTAATCGAATCTCATTTGGAGAAAAAAAATAACAAACAAGTATATTAGCGTTTTCTGTTTAGTTTAGAAGAAACACTTATGTAAAAACTCAAGAGTAAGGTCTTGAGAGGCTGACCACCTCCATGGGCTGCCAGGGTTAGGAGGGCTAAGGAGTTCCTCAGAAAAAAAAATTAAAATTAAAATAACAATAGTATGATGATAAAAGTATAGTCTACTGTAGACCTACTCAGTGGCCTAGTGATTAGAGTGTTCGCCCTTAGATCGGTAGGTTGTGAGTTCAAACCCCAGCCGAGTCATACCAAAGACTATAAAAATGGTACTCATTACCTCCCTGCTTGACACTCAGCATCAAGGGCTGGAATTGGGGATTAAATCACCAAAAATGATTCCCAGGCGCAGCACCGCTGTTGCCCACTGCTCCCCTCACCTCCCAGGGAATATAATATATCAGCTAAAAAACTATGACAACTGGTGACAAATACAAGCAAGTCAACTCCAATTAAAGTGTGCATTGTGCAATTCTGCAACCATCAGTTATAAACATTAACCATTATTTATCAGAAAAATAAGCAAATATGTTTTTTTCAGGAGGGATATAAGATTTTTCTGATTAATTGCTGTGTCTCTGCTGTGGAGAACTACTTTCAGACAGGAAAAGTGCAGCCTGCCAGCCAGACGGGGTTTACGTCAAGATTTGCATGATAAGTTTCTAATTTCATGTTTACAATTAACAATAGCAGCTTTTACAATGAGATGCTAACATGGCAGACAGTGTTAGTTATCTGCAATCCATCCATTGCTGCTTGTGGAGATTCACTTCCAGGCTTGGATGGGATCAAAAACACATCATTCATGAGAAGTTTTCACATTCTGTGTGTGCTAACGTTTCTGGTTATATTTCCTCTCTGATTAAATATATCCCCTTTGCAAGTATTGCATGTTGCTCTGTTGTCTTCCTATTCCGTTATATCTACAGCTTTTGTGGCGCTTCCGAGTTACAGGTTCAAACAGAGATGAACCAAAAACAAACACAAATCCCCGCCGATACGCTCTAAAACCTTGTAGAATGTCTTCCTAGAAGAGAAGAGGCGGTTAGTATCTTTGTGTACCAATGATCACGCTCTGTCTGCTCCTACATGTAAATTATATCTGAACATTTCTGAAAGCTGTGTTACAGTGCAAGACTTATTGGTCTATAGAGATTCAGAACTGAAGCTACAGCTTTTCAGCTGAAAGTATTTATTCTGCAAAAAAAACACTTTGCTTGGACATGATTTACATAATTGCAGCACTTATCGAGCCATTACGAACAACACTAGCAGAGCCCCGCCCAGTGACAGAACAGCCAGTTGTCAAGACAACCAAGGCAAGGGTTCAGCAGGACTGGCCTTGAGAGACAATCAGGGAGGTGGAGGTGTAGTGAAAAGGCTGATGGGAAATCACTCAGATTATCCTGGTGCAGAGTACACAGGTGGCGGTTACATGACTTCACTGCAATCGTCCAACTCACAGGACAAAAATATGCAAAAAGACGACATAATGATGTGTTAAAACCACAGTCCATGGTGTAGGTTTACGCTCTGCTGCCTACTCAACTGACCACTGAGACCATCAAGTTTTATGACTTAATCTATTCGTGTTTTCACAGAACAAAGACCATAAATCTCTTTGTTCAACCCAAACTCTGGCTCTCTTTCCCCAGTTTCTCTCCTTATGTACATCTACATTCTCCTTTACTTTTTTCTCAGCAACAAGATGTGGCTACAGGAGTGTCCCATTGGAATGTAACATCCTAAACATAAATTTGCAGGTGGCTTGCTTGCTTCATAGTCTGGAGCACAACCTGCATGCATCATGAAAGACGGAAGCAGGTAGTGCAAACAGACTGGTATCAACTAAGTATTACCATTATTTTTAAATAGACAATGGTTCAATACATACACAATAAAAAAATAAAAAAAACTGCAACGAGTAGAGCACTAATGCCGCCTGTCACTTTGCCAAGGCCACTGAGAAACAGCAGTATCCACGGCAACTATCTCACATAAACATCTACATTCAGAGTAACAGCCATCAACCAATCACAGGCATCGTCTAACACTTGTCTTTATCACTGCTAGACCCAAATTATTAGCCCGAACACCTCCTTTGTTTACATTGACATTAAATCCACTCCCCTAAATTCAGAAGTCTGTTGATGTTGAAAGATCTTTAGACCTTATTTCTGAATCATTAAACTTAATTAGAACTTCTTCTTTTATATCTCCATTTCAAAGTGAGGCAGATGTCATTTAAATGACCTATCCCAGTGGAAAGACAGTAAAAAAACACCACAGTCTCGAAGCTGTGAGGTGTGAAATAGCATGGAAATAAAAAAAAACACAGCAAGATATTGGAATATTTCCACGTTGGTCAGGTGGGAAATGGAAGCCGGAATGGAATACCATTACGCAAAGTGCTCGCCGCTCATGCAAAGTATCTCATGTTTAAGTACACACTAGATATTTGGCTGAAGCAATCTGCTAGCCTAAGTGACTGACAGCTCTTCTGATATGCGGATCTCGCAGAGTATTTGATCCTGCAGGTATACACGAAGTAAATCCTACAGGGATGTCTCACCTGCTCATTCTCAATTTGTTTCTCTGACAAGATAAAACAAGCTACTTTGTTTGATGGAAAATACAGAGAGACAGCCTTTTCAGTACATATAACAAATAGCAGTCAGATGTATGAATACAAAATATTATTTCCTTTGCCTCAAGATAGTATATACACTACTAATTGGACACATTGGACATTGGACCCCAAGGTATGTGACTGCACTTTTTCTAAGGCCAATCAGATATGCCAATCACTAAGCTGTGAAAATCAAGAATTCAGAGAACATAAGCAGCGAAAACCCTAAAGGTATAATATTTTGTCTATTCTGAGAAAGCAGTGTCTTTCTAAGAATTGTTACATTGTGGTGCTAAAATATTTAGTTTTTTGTTTTATTTTATTGCTTATATATCTTCACAGATCATGACCAATTTGTATATAATAATCATTATCATTTTATCTCAATAATCCCCATTAAATAGCTCCATCAACAATTATTCCAATTTCCAACATTGTGTTTTCAGTCATTTTATATTGCCCTCATACTCCATTAGATTTACTTGGAAAAAAAACATATATTTTCCAAATAGTGTATTAGATAAATATCTACAATAGAATAGTATGCAGAGGTTTACCGCGATGTGTGTGTATGTGACCAATTGCACACATGTGCCTTTTCAGGTTTACAGATAGAAGCCTGCAGACTCATAAAACCAAGATAAGTGTTGTGTCAATAGTCCGAGCTGTGGCTATTAATCTAAGAGAAATGAGCGCCTGGGCAGTGCTTCTGTAACTACAGGAGACATGGCAAAGACGGACTATCGAGGTGGAGACAACTCAGCATTTATTAACTCACAGGGTGGCCATGCTGTTTACACTGACGGCCAAACGATTGTACCAAACAAATGTTTTGGAATTCTGGTCCCTCTTTGACTTGTTAAAACATAAATACCTTGCTCATTTTGCAAAGCAGACCTTGTTTTTAGGGCAAAACATCTGTGATACACAAACATTTAAAGCAAAGGCATGATATCGGACGTCTGGCCGATCGGTTCATAGAGGAGCTACGCACTAATGACAAATGGGTGATTCCCGCCCTCAAGCAATTTTGGAGACGCTTCTCAGAACTTAAGTCTAACACAGCTTGACAAATATTCCAGCCGTTAAAAATGGGCTGCTTTTTCTCCAAGAAGTCCAAGCGAAAGTCTGTGGAAAAAGAGGAGAGGACGCCGACCACGACATTTTTGTTGTGTTTATGTTGTGTTACGGTGCAGACGTTCTCCCGAAATGTGTTTGTCATTCTTGTTTGGTGTGGGTTCACAGTGTGGCGCATATTTGTAAGTGTTAAAGTTGTTTATACGGCCACCTTCGGTGCGACCTGTAGGGCTGTTGCCCAAGTATGCATTGCATTCACTTGTGTGTGTGTGTGTGTGTGTGTGTGTGTGTGTGTGTGTGTGTGTGTGTGTGCGTGTGTGTGTGTGTGTGTGTGTGTGTGAGTGTGTGTGAAAAGCTTTAGATATTATGTGATTGGGCCGGCACACAGAGGCAGTGCCTTTCAGGTTTATTGGCGGCCTGTACTTCTCCGTACGTCCATGTAGACAACGGCGTTTTGAAAAGTCATACATTTTACATTTTGAAACCGATACCAATAATTTTGGAACCGATACCGATAATTTCCGATATTACATATCCCATAATATCGGCAGTTCGATATCAGACATATCTACTGTGCGCCTTTTGTATGAAAAAAGACCTGAATAGACCCGCTCATCGGCTGTGTGCATTTTAATGTGTGTCCTATGGTCCGAAAATCCGGCCAGCAAAACAGATAGAATCCAGCATGAAAAAAAAAAAAAAGCATTGAAAATATTTTTTAATAATTAGAACACAACCTATATGAGATAATTTTTTTAATAAATGTGAGAATTCCTTAGCTACAGTATATCATATTGCCACTATTATTCATGTCAGTGCAGGTGAGGGAACTTGTTTGCATGCGTGTGAAGATGCCCCTCATGGATTCCACAGCAGCAGCTGTAGTGACTTGATAAGAGCCACATTAAACAACTTGATTTTGAGGACAAAATGAGCTGAAATGTGAGAAGAAAAGAGTCTCGGGAAAAAAAACGCCTGACACCACAAATATGTGTAACATGGCAATTATTAAGAAGCTTGCAGATTAGCAGAAATGGAATAATATTTTCTCCTAAGGGAGAGAAGAATGAGTCTGAATTGTGTCTTTAGAACAAAACAACCCTGCAAGGTCACATGAACATTGTAGATTATCTTCATTTTACAACACAATTGTAGAAGATATATTGTATGTGTATGTATTCTGAGATACCTATTATGACAGGTTTCCTGGTTGGTCCAACAGTGTACAGTGGAACCCCAATTCACAAACGCCTCTATTTGCATTCTTTGCTGAATACGAACGTTTAAATTGATCCAAATATCCCTCGGTGTGCAACCAATGTCTCTGTGTACAGTCACTTCATCAATTTTTTAATTCATTAATTGTGTTTATTTACCGTATTTTCCAGACCATAACGCGTAATGCCGACGAATACTCTATTTTCGATCCATTTTCATATATAAAGGCGCACCAGATTATAGGGCGCATTAAAAGGAGTTTCGGGGGGGCGTGGACTGCGGGCCAGTATCGAAGCAGGGTGTGCCAGGACCGTCTTCGAAATCAGCGACAGGTGCGCAAATGGCCCACCTGGGCTTGTAATCACCTGTCGCTTTGTTAAAAGGCAGCAGCCGGGAGAAGAGAGTGGTTGGATGGAGGGGGACTTGGAGCGAGAGAAAGACAAAAAGGAGAATTGCTGAAAAGCCACAGAAGGGCTTTGTTTGAAAAAAATAAAACTTCATTGAACCTGAATCCTGCTCGCATGTCAATGCCTGGTGGTCCGAAGAACCCACTGGAGGTCATTATTATATATTTTTTCTAAATGGAAAACACTTCCTTGTGGTCTACATAACATGTGATGGTGGTTCTTTTGTCAAAATGTTGCATGGATTATGTTTTGCAGATCATCTTCAAGCCGCTTTCTGATAGTCGCTTCTGGATGCGCAGTTTTCTGGGCGGCCTTATTTACGTGGCTCACCTTCGACAGTGCCTTCTCACCTTCATCTTTGTTGTAGCGGTGTAGCGTGCAAGGACGGGAGTGGAAGAAGTGTCAAAAGATGGAGCTAACTGTTTTAATGACATTCAGACTTTACTTAAATCAATAACAGAGCAGCATCTCCTCATCCTCATCGTCATCCCGTGAAAAAACGTTTGACCGGAAATCTCTAACAACTAAAGTTCCTCGGGTGAATTATGTAAACTCACTACACCGGTATGTTTTAGCACTTTCATGGTGAATCTACTGTCAGACATAAGTAAAAACTTTACACTACTTTATATTAGAAATGGCAACAGCGGAGGATGAATGTCCCATAACAAGAAGATAGAGGAAAAAGAAGAAGCTTATCGACAACGGTGTCATCACTGACTACAAAGGCAGATGTGCGCAATTTTTCCGAACTTATGCAGATCCCAAATACAGATCAGCAGGTAACAGAAGGTAAGAAAAGTTTCTTTTGCATAATATTGCGATATGGCTTACCATAAACGCGCACCATAATAATACTCGTATGTTTAATGCGCCGACAATCCATCAAGTGGTGTGGCTTCATAGCTTACAAAGTCGTACTAAAACATTTTGATAGATTTTTGAGCGCTGTGTGTAATGTTCTAAATGTTCAATGGACCATATAAAATGTTGGTGTTGTTTACTTGAGTCATGTTGCAGTCTACACGCATCCTTTATGTTTGACTGCCATCTATTGGTCACACTTATCATTACACCATTGCTTTGGGGTCGGTAAGCAAAACCATAATTATTCCGTAAATGAGGGCTATAAGCCGCAATCGAGTTTGAGAAAGAAAAAAAAAGGATTTTAAGTGCGCTTTGTAGTCCGGAAAATACGGTATATGGTTGCTGACTTTGCTGAAGGATTTAAATATACTCGCAAGAATGGAGGGAAAGTGCAAGGCAAGGCGGAAAAGTTGTTGCTCAAGTAGCTGGATGAGAAGCAGCTAGCTGGCGATAGCATTTCCGAGGCTACCATTTGAGAAGAGGCTCGCCATTTAATCATTATTGTCCACAAGTGACAATGTTGGAACCCAGCACGGAAGACCAATCTAAGGCGATCCGTGGGTGTTTGGAAAAGTTTAAAGAAGGGAGCCGTCATTCAGAGCGTCTTAACAGTGACAAAGCTGCTACTTCAACTTGGATTATATTTCCGCGAAGGGGGCTTTTTACCTATCTTTTTAACTGAGATAAGACCAGTCTATTTTGGAAAAAGATACTAGAGCAGTGGTTCGTAACCTGGGTTCAATCGAACCCTAGGGGTTCGGTGAGTCAGTCTCAGGGGTTTGGCGAAGGTCAAGACAAACCAACATCATCGTGTAAATAAAAACTTCTCCCTATCACCGTGTTATGGATACCCCCAATGTTCCCTTTGATTTTCCATCTGATTTGCAGAGGTGTAAATGTTAGAATGATTATGTATGAGTTATCACACAACTCTGATGCTTAAAGGCTGTTGCAATAGTTATTATCAATTGTGCTGAATTTGTACTTTTCTATCTGTGCAGAGGCTCAACTTGTATTCTTGCTTTGCGAGTTGTCTCGTGTCAGCAGTTTGTTTCCAGACCCTGCCTGCTGACAGCCAAGGACGGACATCGATTACCTCAATGCAGACAAAACAGAAACAGGGCGAAATCACGAGTGTCAGCACATTTCCATTCTGAATAATCACGTATTGTGTCTACTGGGGCTGCTTGCATCCCCCTTCCCTTCAGAAGCAGCCCCAGTGATGTTAACTAGGGACTTCCCGAATAAATAGAGGAGCACATGAGACTGTGCCTTAGAGCATAGGGGGAAACTGTAACTAAGTGTACAGCCCAATACATCTCTCCTCATGAGTAAAACTCAACTCCGTCTCTGCTTGATGCCTTCTTCTTGTCTTGTGTAATAGATAGTTTGGTGTTTGAACCTGACAGTAATTTGTTGGGAGTTCATGCACTGTGTCGGTTTTGTTCTTGGAATAAGGTGATGTTCATGCACGGTTCATTTTGTGCACCAGTAAAAAAACACACAGCGTTGTCTTGAATTGAAAAAACTTATGTATAATAATATTTTTCACTAAAGAAGGGTTCGGTAAATGCGGATTTGAAACTGGTGGGGTTTGGTACCTCCAACAAGGTTAAGAACCACAGTACTAGAGGGACATAGGCCGATGGAGAACCGCCTCACACTGCTAGTTTGGTCTAACACTACCTGTGGCTGCAAGGTGACACTATGCTTGTTCACCACTTCAAGGCTGTTCAACGAATGCCACAAATATTCAAAGACATTGGGAGGTGTGGCTGTAGGCAACCTCTAGATGTAGTGTTTTTTCAGTTTCACAGGATGTCAGTGACAGCATTCATGTCATGAGTAGTATGGCTGGGCGATATGGTCTTTCATGAATATCTCAATATTTTTGGGCCATGTCACGATACACGATATGTATCTCGATATTTTGCCTTAGCCTTGAATTACACTTGATGTATATAATCACAGCAGTATGATGATTGTATGTGTCTACATTAAAACATTCTCGTTCACACTGCATTAATATATGCTCATTTTAAACTTTCGTGCAGAGAGGGAAATCACAACTACAAACCCCGTTTTCATATGAGTTGGGAAATTGTTTTAGATGTAAATATAAACGGAATACAATGATTTGCAAATCATTTTCAACCCATATTCAGTTGAATATGCTACAAAGACAACAAACATGATTTTCAAACTGATAAACATTTTTATTTTTGCAAATAATCGTTAACTTTAGAAATTGACGCCAGCAACACGTGACAAAGAAGTTGGGAAAGGTGGCAATAAATACTGATAAAGTTGAGGAATGCTCATCAAACACTTATTTGGAACATCCAACAGGTGTGCAGGCTAATTGGGAACAGGTGGGTGCCATGATTGTGTATAAAAGTAGCTTCCATGAAATGCTAAGTAATTCACAAACAAGGATGGGGCGAGGGTCACCAATTTGTAAGCAAATTGTCAAACAGTTTTAGAACAACATTTCTCAATGAGCTTTTGCAAGGAATTTAGAGATTTTACCATCTACGGTCCGTAAAATCACCAAAAGGTTCAGATAATCTGGAGAAATCACTGCACGTAAGCGATGATATTACAGACCTTTGATCCCTCAGGCGGTACTGCATCAAAAACCGACATCAGTGTGTAAAGGATATCACCACATGGGCTCAGGAACACTTCATAAAACCACTGTCAGTAACTACAGTTGGTCGCAACATCTGTAAGTGCAAGTTAAAACTCTACTATGCAAAGCGAAAGCCATTTATCAACAACACACAGGAACGCCGCCGGCTTCGCTGGGCCCGAGCTCTTCTAAGATAGGCTGATGCAAAGTGGAAAAGTGTTCTGTGGTCTGACGAGTCCACATTTCAAATTATATTTGGAAACTGTGGACGAGGTGTCCTCCGGAACAAAGAGGAATATAACCATCCGGATTGATCTAGGCGCAAAGTTCAAAAGCCAGCATCTGTGATGGTATGGGGGTGTATTAGTGCCCATGGCATGGGTAACTTACACATCTGTGAAGACACCATTAATGCTGAATGGTCCATACAGGTTTTGGAGCAACACATGTTGTCATCCAAGCAACGTTATCCTGGACACCCCTGCTTATTTCAGCAAAAAAATGCCAAGCCACGTGTTACAACAGCGTGTCTTCATAGTAAAAGTGTGTGGTTACTTTCCTGGACCGCCTGCAGTCCCAACATGTCTCTCCTCGAAAATGTGTGGCGCATTATGAAGCGTAAAATATGACAAGAAGACCCAGGACTGTTGAAAAATGTAAGCTGTACATCAAGCAAGAATGGTAAAGAATTCCACTTTCAAAGCTTCAACAATTAGTTTCCTCAGTTCCCAAAAGTTTATTGAGTGTTGTTAAAAAAAAAGGTGATGTAACACAGTGGTGAACATGCCCTTTCCCAACTACTTTGGCACGTTTTGCAGCCATGTAATTCTAAGTTAATTATTATTTGCAAAAAAAAATAAAGTTTATGAGTTTGAACATCAAATATCTTGTCTTTGTAGTGCATTCAACTGAATATGGGTTGAAAAGGATTTGCAAATCATTGTATTCTGTTTATATTTACATCCACCACAATTTCCCAATTCACATGGAAACGGGGTTTGTAAGTCAATTTAACAAAACTGTATTTATTAAACAGTTACTAAGCAGTGGCACAAACATTCATGTCATTTCAAAACCGAAAGTGTAAGATTGTCAGAGACATTTTAAAACAAGCTATGAGTGCAGTTTTGTGCATGATGTCACTAGATGACATATCAAAACAACACTAAATTAAAAGTGCATTTTTTATACAGAACTCCATCACAATAGTTTAAAACAAATAAAGTGCACTTTTGTACATGATGTCTCACAAGATATTTCAGTAAGTGCAAAATAAAAATGAGCTTCATAATACGAAATCAAATAGCAGTGCTGCTACTTTTTGTAGAAACGCTTTTGCCGCATAATTGTTCAACATATGCCCGCTTGAAGTCAAACCACCGCCAGACAATGCAAGAATTAATTCTTCCTTCATTTGTTACCAGATTGGCACCTTCTTTCTCTCGTATTACCACTCGCAACGCACCGTTAGCATCACAGCTAATGTTACCATGTAGCTACCTCTCTGCTTGGGGAGGGCGTATGATAGAGATGCGCCGTTTGCGGTCACAACCGCGGAGTCCGCGGGTGACATGACGAAAAAATTGATTTTAAATAGATTCGGGCGGGTGGCAGTTGAACCAATTCGGAGATATATATTGTAATAATCCCAGGAATGTACGCTCATACAACTTCTTCGTTTGTCTTGTCTTTATTGCACAAGATGTAATACAACCACACAACAGCTCTCATGTCTCTAACGCTTTTCCCGGGACAAATCAAACTCTCACTTCCTGTTGATAACGTCACTTCCCTATATCTCCCGGAAGTCCCGCCCCCCAACCAAAGTCATTGGCTAACACCCCGTAGCCAGCCGCTACATTATACATAGTTAAATGTTATGTTGAAGAGGTTCATTTAGCCTACTGACATGTATTTATAAATGGTTGATTTCTATAGGCTAGTAGGTAAAGTGTTGTACCTGACAACTCTTGATGGTATAATCCATATAACACGTCACAGACAACGTCACGCTAACATCACGTGACACCTCTGATGAAGGCTGCAGAAGCAAGGTAGCCCAAACTTGTCAGGTACAACACTTTACCTTACTAGCCTATAGAAATCAACCATTTATAAATAGTTAAATGTTGTTACCCACATACGAAAAACGAGCAGCACTCTTTCAAACAGTATGTGGGCATACTTTTATTTTGAAGTGTCTCGTTTGGTCTGTCGACGGATGTAAGGAAGCTACTTCCGGGTATGGCCAACGAGGTATTTGTCATTTGTTGGTATTTTACTTGGTAAAATGTTTGATCCACATGCTGTGCATGTTATTATTTTTACGTTTGTAACGTGCTTTATTTATTACAGTTTTCACGGTGAATTTGAAGGGAAAGTAAGGCTTCAAATAAATCAGTTCAAGAAAGCCATTGTGTCTGTGCTATTTGGAGGGAGTTACACTTTCTAACCTCACTAATGCCTTGCATCGTCTATATTAGATATATAACAACGGGCGGGTGGCGGGCGGGTGTGGCTCTGATGAAATGTTGGTTCGGGTGGGTGGCGGGTGGAGGACGACTTTAGTGATGTGGTTGCGGATGCTATAATTGCCTATCCGCGCATCTCTAGCGTGTGACCTTGCCCGCGTGACGTATGTAAGAAGGTGCGCTTGTTTATGTCTCTGTGAGAAGGAGAGACAAGAAAGATGCAGTGTAATGTCTGCAGCTAAAAGCAACCACGTGAGAACATTTACTCGAATATCACAAAATAGTCATTGTCTATATCACACAGAGACAAACCCGCGATATATTGACTATATCGATATATCGCCCAGCCCTAATGAGTAGTCAAAATCCAGCAGTTATATTACCGAGTTGCTAAATATAAATTATTGATCTTGCGTGGTACACATGCCAAAGTCTCCCAATAAACTCATCAGTGCTATTGATGTTGGATGAGTAGTTTGTTTATCATAACTACTACAACATTTTTTCCGTTGCTGCTTTGTTGTGCAATATCCATCTATCCATCCATTTTTCACCGCTTGTCCCTTTTGGGGTCGTGGGGGGTGCTGGAGCCTATCTCAGATGCATTCGGGCGGAAGGCGGTGTACACCCTGGAAAAGTCGCCACCTCATCGCAGGGCCAACACAGATAGACAGACAACATTCACACTCACATTCACACACTAGGGCCAATTCAGTGTTGCCAATCAACCTATCCTGTCGTGCAATATACTTGAATGAATTAATATCTAGTCGAGGAGAGCTACATTTCCCTTTCCACTTTTTCATAAACTGCAAATTATTATCCAAGTTAAACACGTAATAATACTGAGACACAGTCGATGTCTGTTGGAGCCTATTTATTATTATACTTATATTCAGTGGCGGGCCGTGCGTTTCTCACCTAGGCCTTCAGTGATGTCCTACTTAGTCCGAATTCACCTTGCAAAATAACATAATTTATGTCACCACATGGACACGGCTGGAGATACTATAAAGCAGGGGTCACCAACGCGGTGCCCGCGGGCACCAGGTAGCCTGTAAAGCTCAGATGAGTCGCCCGCTGGCTTGTTTTAAAAATATCTCAAATAGCAGCACATACCAGTGAGCTGCCTCTATTTTTTAAATTTTATTTATTTACCAGCAAGCTTGTCTCGCTTTGCTCGACATTTTTAATTCTAAGAGAGACAAAACTCAAAAAGAATTTGAAAATCCGAGAAAATATTTTAAAGACTTGGTCTTCACTTGTTTAAATAAATTAATTCATTTTTTTACTTTGCTTCTTATAACTTTCAGAAAGACAACCTTAAAAATGATTTTAGGGTTTTTAAACACATATACCTTTTTACCTTTTAAATTCCTTCCTCTTCTTTCCTGACAATTTAAATCAATGTTCAAGTAAATTAATTTTTTTTATTGTAAAGAATAATAAATACATTTTAATTTAATTCTTCATTTTTGCTTCTGTTTTTTCGACAAAGATTATTTGTGAAATATTTCTATAAACTTATGATTAAAATAAAAAAAAATATATATATATTCTGGCAAATCTTAAATCTTATTTCAAAGTATTTTGAATTTCTTTTAAAAATTTTGTTCTGGAAAATCTAGAAGAAATAATGATTTGTCTTTGTTAGAAATATAGCTTGGTCCAATTTGTTACATATTCTAACAAAGTGCAGATTGGATTTTAACCTATTTAAAACATGTTAACAAAAATATATATTTATTGTGAGAAATCATTAAGATGATCAGTGTTTCCACAAAGATAAATATCATTAATTATTAACAATAACATAGAGTTAAAGGTAAATTGAGCAAATTGGCTATTTCTGGCAATTTATTTAAGTGTGTATCAAACTGGTAGCCCTTCGCATTAATCAGTACCTAAGAAGTAACTCTTGGTTTCAAAAAGGTTGGTGACCCCTGCTATAAAGTAACCCACTTGCACACAACTAAGCCTTGATTCCCCTCAACAGTGTACAAAACGGACAATTTTAAAAAATAGTTAAGTGAATTATATTTATATAGTGCTTTTCTCTAGCGACTCAAAGCGCTTTATATAGTGAAACCCAATATCTAAGTTACATTTTTAAACCAGTGTGGGTGGCACTGGGAGCAGGTGGGTAAAGTGTCTTGCCCTAGGACACAACAGTAGTGACTAGGTTGGCAGAAGTGGTGATCAAATCTGGAACCCTTAAGTTGCTGGCATGGCCACACTACCAACCGAGATATACCGCCCCACATAATAAAAATAAAATATTTGAACTCATAATTTGTAACACCCATTGGACGCCATATAAGCCAATGGTACCGCTCGTAGTCGGTAGTTGCTCGGAGTCGGTAATTGCTCGGAGTCGGTTGATTGGTGTGAACGTCGCGGGCAAACCATTTCACCGGGATAGCTTCCGGTGTCGACCAATGTCGTCTCACAAGATGTAGTTCCTCTTAAGTATCCTTTTTGAAAATAGCCTTGCAAATATATATCTGCCACCTAAAAAACAGTGTGGGTGGCAATTGGAGCAGGTGTGTAAAATGACTAGGATGGCGGAAGCGGGGATTGAACCTGCAACCCTGAAGTTGCTGGCACAGCCGCTCTACCAACAGAGCTATACCGGTGAGTTCTCTGTGGCTTTCTATAGCTCGCATGGCTCCGTTGCCACTTCTTGTTTTCGCCATTTGTGATTGGATACTCTAAGTGGGTATCCAATCACAGAGTAAGGCCAGCTAAAAGGCCGTACTGACAACAACTCGCGATCTGATTGGTAATGGCAATTGTCTATTAACCGTATGCGCATGTTCAATTACAGGGCATTGTTGATTCTGAAGGCTTCGGGCAGATTTGGTACAGCATGGCAACATAAGCTAGCTGAATTCTGATTGGATACAAACTCTAACCTAAAAACAACAGCACTGGAAAGAGCATAGTATGAAATGAAGAGAATATGACTACTTTTAGATATTTAGGGAAAGTAAACTAAAGATAACTTTTATCTTTAATTATGATCATGATTTCTGGTTATGTTAGGCCAGCAGGAAAGGCCTTGCTGGCCCTGACAGCCCACCATTGCTTATATTCTGATACCATTATGAATCGAAAACAGCCATCATACTGTCCATTCCACCTTTGCTGTCCAGGCAGTGAGGAGGGAATCCAAGACGTGGCATTATTAAATCAGGAGCAATTTCCTGATTCAATCAGATTAGGACCATATTGACCTTGTGCTGCTTTAGAGTCAAGTCATTACTGTGATTTACATGAGCAGGAAGTACATTTTTTGGCAATGCATTCAAATAACATTTGGTCGATTAAAGGGGGACATTATCACCAGACCTATGTAAGCGTCAATATATACCTTGATGTTGCAGAAAAAAGACCATATATTTTTTTAACCGATTTCCGAACTCTAAATGGGTGAATTTTGGCGAATTAAACGCCTTTCTGTTTAGCCCTCTTGAAGCGATGACGTCAGCACATGACGTTGCTTAGGTAAGAAAGCCGCCATTTTCATTTTCTCAAACACATTACAAACACCGGGTTTCAGCTCTCTTAGTTTCCGTTTTTTCAACTATTTTTTGGAACCTTGGAGACATCATGCCTCGTCGGTGTGTTGTCTGAGGGTGTAACAACATTAACAGGGAGGGATTCAAGTTCCACCACTGGCCCGAAGATGCGAAAGTGGCAAGAAATCTGCCGCCAGACCCCCATCGAATGTGCCGGAGTGTCCGCACATTTTACCGGCGATGCTAAGACAGACATGGCACAGAGATGTATGGATAACCTGCAGATCCATTTGCAACGATAAAGTCAACGAAATCACAAAGGTGAGTTTTGTTGATGTTGTTGACTTATGTGCTAATCAGACATATTTGGTCGCGGCGTGACTGCCAGCTCATCGATGCTAACATGCTACTTAGGCTATAGCTGTATGTACATTTGAAACTATATTACGTTTCCTTCCACACACATTTAATGCGAAAAAAAACACTTACCAATCGACGGATTTAAGTTGCTCCAGTGTCACAAGATGCGAAAGTCCTGATCGTTTGGTCCGCACATTTTACCAGCGATGCTAACGCAGCTATTCGGCCATGCTATGGCTATGAGTAGCGTCAATAGCTATTCGCTCAATAGCTTCAGTTTCTTCTTCAATACTTTCATACTCCAACCATCCGTTTCAATACTTGCGTAATCTGTTGAATCACTTAAGCCGCTGAAATCCGAGTCTGAATCCGAGCTAATGTCGCTATATCTTGCTGTGGTATTCGCCATCGTTTGTTTACATTGGTAGCACTGTGTGACGTCACAGGAAAATGAACAGTGGCTTCGAGAGAGCAAAAATAAGGGATTTTAAAGTTTTTTTTTTAGGGATATTCCGGGACCGGTAAAATTTTGGAAAAAAATTCCAAAAATACAACAACCCACTGGGAACTGATTTCTATTGTTTTTAACCCTTTTGAAATTGTGATAATGTTCCCCTTTAAGCACGGTTAAAAATACATCTCAAGAAGTGACTCAGTTCCATGCACTGTGTTCACTGCAACAATGATTAATTGCCTGAACTGTACTAATGTATGCGTGTCATTATATGAGTGCGTATCGAATGAGGACCCTTTGCATGTCAGCAGGTGTCTGTAACACAGGTCCTTAACACTGTGGCAAAACTTGACAAGTGGTTTTGAGGCGGCTTCGAGCAAACAAGCGAAGAGAGTTGTAGGGAATGTGTGCCCTGCAGCTGCGTGAGATAGACAACTGAAAGAGCTTCAAGGTACACACATAGAGACAAGACAGATACCGTATATCAAGGGGGTGCTCCGATTTATCCTTCAGATCCAGCCTTGGTACAAACAAACTGACAAATTATGGAAGCTCAAGATTCACGTGTGTGTGTGTGTGTGTGTGTGTGTGTGTGTGTGTGTGTGTGTGTGTGTGTGTGTGTGTGTGTGTGTGTGTGTGTGTGTGTGTGTAAACAGATCAACCACAGTGACAGAGCCTTCGAAAACCCAAATCCTGCTACCTCATATGCACACGTACAAAATACACCTTATACATAGAAATAATGGGACACATTTTTACAAGGATGGGTTAAATTTAAATTTAACAGGCTGACTAAGAAGGATTCAATTCAACGTTTAATGATTCTTTAACTAGGGACATTTTTTAAAGTTCCACAATTCCTACATTTTTCATGCGATTCAAACCGTTCCAATTACAAAATATTCAACTTGTTCAAAATTGTGTTTTCTCCTTCAACAATTAAAAAAAAATCCCGGATTTCTAAGAATTCCCAGTTTTCAGGTACATTTTCCCCATTCAAATAGAATTAGCCATTTTTTAAACTTCCACAATTCGCACGTTTCAACCTTTTCAAACCATTCCACCTTCAATACATTCCACTCATCCAACTGACACTTTCCCAAGTTCCAAACTAAATTCAGTTTTTCCTGGAAATTCGAACTATTCATACTAAATTTTGCCAGTATTGCAGTTCAACTTCAGCATTGGAGCATTCACACGCAATTCCTTCAGCATTGCCTCATTTAGTTGACATGTGTTATTGCACCGACGCTGCTGCTTACCTGAAGTTCCCGACAAACATAAAAAGGACTTGAATTGATTGACAAAGTTTAGCTTGAGGACTTTGGCTAAAGTGAATGTATTTCTATATCTAGTTTTTACACAACTTTGTTTCACACTTAGCCAGCTTGCAAGGTAACATGATAACTAACTTAACCAAGTTGAGATTGTATCCAGATGTCTGACATCATGCCTCCGCTTTAAATGTTCCCATATCAGAGATGAACTACCATAAAACAAGATTTGCTTTGCAAAATAAGCAAGTGTGGAGGTCTTGCACCTCCGGGTTCTTCGGACCACTAAGGATGGACATGACAGGCTCGACGGTTTTGTGGTTTGGTTTATTTTTAGATAAACCTATCGCTCTGCTGTACAGCAATCGCCTCACGTGACGGTCTTACTCTTCGGGTTGCTTTTCAGCCATCCACTTTCGTCTCAGCTCTCGTCTCCGTTTTCATCTCGCTCTCGCTCGTGCTCGGGTTTTCTCTTCACCATCAACCACTCCAACTTCTCCAACCTCTTCTTTCCCGGCTGCTGCCCTTTTATAGAGTGACAGGTGATCAGATGAACGCACCCAGGTGGGCCATCTACGCACCGTTCGCCGATCTCGGAGCCGGCTGCACCCCGCCTCGCTGCAGGTCTGCAGGCCACGCCCCATAACAGCTAGGTATTCATTTCTTTAACAAGATTAGAGTGAAATGTTCCCACACTTTACATGTTTTCACCTGCGATGTTGCAAGTGGTCGTGCTGACTCGCTGCCGTCCGGAAAAACACGAGTGATGACTCCACCAGCTCACTATTGTTGACAAATTAATTTGTCGACGACAAATTTTATTGCCTGTATTTGTCGGAAATGTCGACAAATCGGTGCACCCCTAATCATCAATGTGTTTTTCTTCCAGATAAACCCACATTGGATACAACACTGAGGAATCAGAAAAGTGGTACAGAAGACATTTTGTGAAAATGCATCAACACAGTGGTGTTATCAAATATCTGCAGAAAAAGGGATCAACCTCCAAGGACATTCATGTTGACATAGTTGCTATATTAGGGGATGATGTTCCAGCTTTATTAATTGTGCAATAATGGGCAGCTGAATTCAAGAGAGTGTGGGAGTAGAGTTAATTTTGACAGCAGTTTTTTATTTAGTTTTAGTCAGAGTCTTGACGAAAATGTATCTGAGAGTTAGTCATATTTCAGTCATCTAAATCAGTGGTTCTCAAATGGGGGTACGCGTACCCCTGGGGGTACTTGAATTAACTTCATAAATCCGGATGGATCTCTATTAAAATCCCCAAAGAGGGCACTTTAAGTTGATGATTACTTCTATGTGTAGAAATCTTTATTTATAATTGAATCACTTGTTTATTTTTCAACAAGTTTTTAGTTATTTTTTCATCTTTTTTTCCAAATAGTTCAAGAAAGACCACTACAAATGAGCAATATTTTGCACTGACATACAATTTAATAGATCAGAAACTGATGACATATTGCTGTATTTTACTTCTTTATCTCTTTTATTAGACCAAAAATGCTGTGCTCTGATTAGGGGGTACTTGAATTAAAAAAAAATGTTCACGGGGGGTACATCACTGAAAAAAGGTTGAGAACCACTGATCTAAATTGATTTAGTTTTAGTCAACTAAATTTCATCAACATTTTAGTCCACTATTTTAATCGATTAAATTTCCTGTAATTTTAAAGTAAAAACGATAACGCATCTTTAAAATTGTTGCGTTACCACTTTTATTAAGGTTGTCAATGTATAACGTAATAAATCAACTCTGCATAACTTGATCTAGTTTTATTCTATATTGTGTGTAACGACACTGAATGTGCACAATTGGCATCTTGGCCAGTGTCCTGCGTAAATACAGCAACCAGTGTTATAAAACTGACATATATCACAGTTGTCTTTCTTTCCACCCCGGGCACAGCCACCTGGAACTACTACCCTCAGGCAGACGCTACAGGGTGCTAAAAGCGAGCACCAATAGACTAAAAAACAGCTTTTACCCAAGAGCCATAGTAGCATTAAACAGGCACTGAGTGAGCACAATATGTCCATCATGTCCTCATGTGTAATGTTTACATTGTTTTCTATTTTTTCGGACTACAATGTGCAATAATGTTATATGTATGTGTGTATATATATTCATATACATGCATATATGCATCTGTGTGGATATATATACATATATATAGATACATCTCTCATCTATATCTTTTTTTTTACTATTTATATTACCATATTGTATATGCACCTTAGGAGGATCTGCTCCAATTTCGTTGTTCTTTGAACCTGTTCAATGCAATAATGACAATAAAACTCTATTCTATTCTATTCTTCTATTCTTTGTGTGTTAGCTCGAAAAATGACAAAATCTGGGACCCCAAGTATCAATCTTGCATACGCACAAAAACCTGCCATGCAACTCCTTTCACAGGCAAAGTTGAGACGTATCAAAACTGACGTTCACGTTGAAATCTGCGCTGCCTCACGGCAACTTCATATTTGTCAGACGCACATTACTACAGGCTATGGATACTTTGGCGACACACGAGTGGTGCTGGGTAAGAGTTCACATAAAAAGTGCCAACTTTAAAGGCTTACTGAAACCCACCACTACCACGCAGTCTGATAGTTTATGTATCAATGATGAAATCTTAACATTGCAACACATGCCGATACGGCCGGTTTAGTTTACTAAATTGCAATTTTAAATTTCCCGCGAGGTATCCTGTTGAAAACGTTGCGGAATGATGACGCTTATGTTGATGCGTGCTTGTGACGTTTCTGGTTGGAGCGGACATTTCAGCCCAGCACAACACACGGCTAAAAGTAGTCTCTATTCATCGCATAATTACACAGTATTTTAGACATTTGTGTTGCTGAATCTTTTGCAATTTGTTCAATTAATAATGGAGACGTCAAATAAGAATGCTGTTGGTGGAAAGCGGCGGATTGCCGCTGTCTTTATAAACAGAAACACAGCCGGTGTTTCTTTGTTTGTTGTGAAACTTTAACACAGAGCGGTCAAGCGAACACGTTTCTCTACGTCAACCAGCAAGTTTTTGGATGGGAAAATTGTGATATTAAGACGGCTCGTGAGTGGAATATGCGACCACCTCCTGCAGCTCAAAAAGGCAGCTGTGATCTTGGCTCCTCGGCTTCTCTCAGAGACACTGGCGTTCACCCCAGCCATCCAACTTTCAGGTGTGACTTTATAATCTCACTAAAACACTATTAACTCAATAAGCAGATAAGGGATTTTCCAGAATTATCCTAGTAAATGTGTCTAATTACATCTGAAACGCTCCCACTGCCGCCGACTGGAGCCGTCGCCTTTTCTTTTTTATTTTATATTTTTTTTAGTGCTTCACTCTAACTTTCCTCATCCACAAATCTTTCATCCTTGCTCAAATAATGGGGAAATTGTCGCTTTCTCGGTCCGAATAGCTCTTGCTGCTGGAGGCTATGATTATAAACAATGTGAGGATGTGAGGAGCACCTACAACCAGTGACGTTACGCGCACATCGTCTGCTACTTCCGGTAAAGGCAAGGCTTTTTTATTAGCGACCAAAAGTTGCTAACTTTATCGTCGATGTTCTCTACTAAATCCTTTCAGCAAAAATATGGCAATATCGCGAAATGATCAAATATGACACATAGAATGGACCTGCTATCCCCGTTTGAATAAGAAAATCTCATTTCAGTGGGCCTTTAACTCCTCAGACTGATTCATGTGACCACCAGAGACATACGAACAGTGTGCTGAGGATATCATTAAAGTGCACTGACTTAACATATTGGTGGGTCAGCTTAGCTCGCCGCATCATGGTCGACATCAAAAGTAGTTTGTTTTTAAGTATTTATGTGGTAAACTTCTGGTCTGCTGTTTTTACTATTAACAATAATTCAGTACAGAAAAGTTATTTAGAAATATTAGCTTGGCCTTCTACACCCATTGTGTACAGTGTTTTTTTTTTGTTTTGTTTTTTAAGAAAAGTGCAAGTGCAACAGGAAGCGTTTAAAGGAGTCATATTATGAATTGACTCGTGGTACACATTACATGTATTGGTGGTTCTTGGGTCAAAATTTTGCATAGATGTTGTTTTACAGACCATCTTCAAGGTGCTTTCTGACTGTCTCTTTACAATGCACCGTTTTGTGGGCGCCCACATAGCATATTTATCACTGTCAGTAACTACGGTGGGCAGCACGGTGTCAGAGGGGTTAGTGCGTCTGCCTCACAATACGAAGGTCCTGCGAAGTCCTGAGCTCAATCCCGGGCTCGGGATCTTTCTGTGTGGAGTTTGCATGTTCTACCCGTGACTGCGTGGTTTCCCTCCGGGTACTCCGGCTTCCTCCCACTTCCAAAGACATGCACCTGGGGATAGGTTGATTGGCAACACTAAATTGGCCCTAGTGTGTGAATGTGAGTGTGAATGTTGTCTGTCCATCGGTGTTGGCCCTGTGATGAGGCGGTGACTTGTCCAGGGTCTACACCGCCTTCCACCAGAATGACGCTGAGATAGGCTGCTGCACCCCCCGCGACCCAAAAAGGGACAAGCGGTAGAAAATGGATGGATGGAAGTAACTACCGTTTGTTGCTACATCGGTAAATGCAAGTTATAACTAAAGCTGCAGCTATTGAATATTTTAGTAATCGAATATCCTGATCGATTAATCGAATAATCATATTTTTGCTTAATTAAGGTTTTATTATACATGTTAAGATGTGCCCTCCATTATTGCGTTTGACCTAATTGTCTTTTATTTCCTAAACACCTGTTTTCATTATTGAAGGCTGACACGCATAGCTAAAATGCCTCTGTGGTTGATTGCGGCAATTTGTGTGTGCTAATAAAAACAGGTGGGCTCACAGCCCTATGTGATGTGTGGTGTCAACGCATAAACAAAGTTCTTGTCTTTTGTGCGTTTTTGATGATTATAATACTGTGTTGTTTAAACGTTGGTTTCTCCATGCAAATCCGCTGAGCTGTTTTCAACCCGCCAACCATACATAAACAATATAAAAAGACAAACCACTTAATGACGACAACAGTTAGAAATTTTAAGAACGCAATACAGTTCACTGCATTCATTGCATGCAAAATAGTAATCAATGTTCATTTTGCCATCATAACATGTTTGAGATGAAAAACACATACATATATATATATATATATCAATCAATCAATCAATGTTTACTTATATAGCCCTAAATCACTAGTGTCTCAAAGGGCTGCACAAACCACCACGACATCCTCGGTAGGCCCACATAAGGGCAAGGAAAACTCACACCCAGTGGGACATCGGTGACAATAATGACTATGAGAACCTTAGAGAGGAGGAAAGCAATGGATGTCGAGCGGGTCTAACATGATACTGTGAAAGTTCAATCCACAATGGATCCAACACAGTCGCGAGAGTCCAGTCCTAAGCGGATCCAACACAGCAGCGAGAGTCCCGTTCACAGCGGAGCCAGCAGGAAACCATCCCAAGCGGAGGCGGATCAGCAGCGCAGAGATGTCCCCAGGCGATACACAGGCAAGCAGTACATGGCCACCGGATCGGACCGGACCCCCTCCACAAGGGAGAGTGGGACATAGAAGAAAAAGAAAAGAAACGGCAGATCAACTGGTCTAAAAAGGGAGTCTATTTAAAGGCTAGAGTATACAAATGAGTTTTAAGGTGAGACTTAAATGCTTCTACTGAGGTGGCATCTCGAACTGTTACCGGGAGGGCATTCCAGAGTACTGGAGCCCGAACGGAAAACGCTCTATAGCCCGCAGACTTTTTTTGGGCTTTGGGAATCACTAACAAGCCGGAGTCCTTTGAACGCAGATTTCTTGCCGGGACATATGGTACAATACAATCGGCAAGATAGGATGGAGCTAGACCGTGTAGTATTTTATACGTAAGTAGTAAAACCTTAAAGTCACATCTTAAGTGCACAGGAAGCCAGTGCAGGTGAGCCAGTACAGGCGTAATGTGATCAAACTTTCTTGTTCTTGTCAAAAGTCTAGCAGCCGCATTTTGTACCAACTGTAATCTTTTAATGCTAGACATGGGGAGACCCGAAAATAATACGTTACAGTAGTCGAGGCGAGACGTAACAAACGCATGGATAATGATCTCAGCGTCTTTAGTGGACAGAATGGAGCGAATTTTAGCGATATTACGGAGAGGAAAGAAGGCCGTTTTAGTAACGCTTTTAATGTGTGCCTCAAAGGAGAGAGTTGGGTCGAAGATAATACCCAGATTCTTTACCGTGTCGCCTTGTTTAATTGTTTGGTTGTCAAATCTTAGAGTTGTATTATTAAATAGAGTTCGGTGTCTAGCAGGACCGATAATCAGCATTTCCGTTTTTTTGGCGTTGAGTTGCAAAAAGTTAGCGGACATCCATTGTTTAATTTCATTAAGACACGCCTCCAGCTGACTACAATCCGGCGTGTTGGTCAGCTTTAGGGGCATGTAGAGTTGGGTGTCATCAGCATAACAGTGAAAGCTAACACCGTATTTGCGTATGATGTCACCTAGCGGCAGCCTGTAGATGCTGAAGAGTGCAGGGCCAAGGACCGAACCCTGGGGAACTCCACACGTTACCTTAACGTAGTCCGAGGTCACATTGTTATGAGAGACACACTGCATCCTATCAGTAAGATAAGAGTTAAACCAAGACAGGGCTAAGTCTGACATACCAATTCGTGTTTTGATACGTTCTAATAAAATATTATGATCGACGGTATCGAAAGCAGCGCTAAGATCGAGGAGCAGCAACATAGATGACGCATCAGAATCCATCGTTAGCAATAGATCATTAGTCATTTTTGCGAGGGCTGTCTCCGTGGAGTGATTTGCCCTGAAACCGGATTGAAAGCTTTCACATAGATTGTTAGACGCTAAGTGTTCATTTAACTGCTCCGCAACAATTTTTTCAAGGATTTTTGAAATAAAGGGAAGGTGAGACACCGGTCGGTAGTTTACCATGAGGTCAGGATTGAGGTTAGGTCTTTTAAGAAGAGGATGAATAACCGCTTTTTTGAATGCTAGGGGAACAGTGCCCGAGGAGAGTGATAAGTTTATAATATTTAGCACTGATGGACCTAATAATACAATGAGCTCCTTGATCAGTTTCCCAGGAAGAGGGTCAAGTAAGCATGTTGTCTGTTTTATTCCATTTACACGTTGTAACAATTCCTCTAATGTTATTTCCTCAAAACGAGAGAAACTATTTTGGAGGTCGGTATCCGCCGTATATACCATCGTATCAGTGTTAATAGAACCCCGTTGTGGCTGGGACGCATTGTCTTTAATCTCCTTTCTAATGACTTCAATTTTCTTACTAAAGAATTGCATAAAGTCATCAGCTGAGTGGGTTGAGCTACCGGAAGGGGTCCCTTGTTGGGTTAGCGATGCTACCGTACTAAACAAAAATTTAGGATCGTTTTTATTACGGTGGATGAGATTTGAGTAATATTTAGCTTTAGCTAAGGTAGGCATGCGTTTATAAGTTATTAAACCATCACTCCATGCTTGATGGTGCACCTCAAGTTTAGTCGTGCGCCATTTGCGTTCCAGCTTTCTACATAATAATTTCTGAGCTCTAGTTTCTTCTGTAAACCACGGGGTGCGCTTTTTTGGAGCCTTTTTTAACTTTAGCGGTGCTATGTTATCAATGGTTTCGCGCAGGGTGTTGTTAAAGTTGTTAGTGAGGTTATCAATAGAGCCCACATACTTTGGGAATGGTACCATTACAGAGGGCAGTAGGTCAGCAAGAGTTGTCGTTGTGGCTGTATTAATGTTGCGGCTGCTATAGCAGTTATTATTATTATTAGTTTGACGAACATGCGTCTGAACCTCGAATTTTATAAGGTAATGATCGGACAATACTTTAGTATACGGGAGTATCATAACTTTGGAGACGGTGATACCCCTGACAAGCACTAGGTCTATCGTATTACCGTTGGGATGCGTGGGTTCATTTATTATTTGTGTGAGACCACAGCTATCAATTACAGTCTGGAGCGCCACGCACGGTGGGTCCGATGGGGTATTCATATGGATATTAAAGTCCCCCATTATGATTATATTATCGGCGTGTGTCACTAGATCAGCAACGAACTCTGAGAATTCATTGATAAAGTCCAAATAGGGCCCTGGGGGGCGGTAGATAACAGCCAGGTGTAGAGGCAGCGGTGTGGCAGACTTCATAGTGAGCACCTCAAACGATTTATATTTATTATTTATGTTAGGACTAAGGTTAAAGTTTTCGTTGTATATTAGTGCGACCCCCCACCCCTTTTAAGCGGACGGGCAATATGCGCATGTGTAAAGTTAGGAGGACATGCCTCATTTAGCGCAAAAAAGTTGTTTGGTTTAAGCCAGGTTTCGCTGAGACCGATGACGTTAAGATTATTATATATATATATATATATATATATATATATATATATATATATATATATATATATATATATATATATATATATATATATATATATATATATATATATATATATATATTATTGAACACGACAGCTCGGATAGCGTTTTAAGTTTTCAACACCTTCCGCTTAAAAGGGGTGGGGGTTTAAAGACCTGGCGAGAGTTAGAGAACACATACTGGTTACCATAATGAATAATATTTTATTTTACTAACACAGCGTTTGCGTTTACATTTGATATTAGATTACTTACCTCTCCTCTGGACGTCCCTCAAATCGGATGCTTTCTCGACGGGTGCTACAGCATTGAACTTGTGCTATTGTGGTATGCCAGCTCCACTTTGCAATGTTTGCATACAACTGCGATTTCCTTCCATTTTAGTGTGAAGCGTTCCCACACCTTAGACAACTTTCGTCGCTCCTTAATTCCCTCGTTTTGCTATGGCTCTTGTCCACTGCTTTCTACGGCGCCTGCCATTGCGAGTTATGTCGGTGAAAACGTTTTTTAAACTCAAGCGTATTTAAAAGAGCGGTTTTGTGCAGTGCAGGGGGGGTGTGATCTGTGATGTAAACACACTGCGCAATACCTAAACAATCCGTGCGAAGCGTGAGCTTTGACTATTGTTTATTAAACAAGGACAAATGCCGTGAAAAAAATTTACTACGCCTTGGGGCAGCCTGCCTTTTCGCCCATGTGCAGCTGAGATAGGCTCCGGCACCCCCCACGAGCCCAAAAGGAACAAGCGGTTGAAAAATGGATGGATATTTTGTAACTAAATTACTCGAGTTACTCGAGGAATCGTTTCGGCTCTTGTTAAAACTCTACCATGCAAAGCAAAAGCCATTTATTAACAACACCCAGAAACGCCGCTGGATTCGTTGGGCTCGAGCTCATCTAAGATGGACTGATGCAAAGTGGAAAAGTGTTTTGTGGTCTCACAAGTCCACATTTCAAATTATTTTTGGAAACTATGGAGGTCGTGTCCTCCGGCCCAAAGAGGAAAAAAAACATCCGGATTGGTATAGGCGCAAAGTTCAAAAGCCAGCATCTGTAATTGTATTGGGGTGTATTAGTGCCCAAGGTATGGGTAACTTACACATTTGTGAAGGCACCATTAATGCTGAAAGGTACATACACGTTTTGGAGCAACATATGTTGCAATCCAAGCAGCGTTATCATGGACGCCCCTGCTTATTTCAGCAAGACAATGTCAAGCCACTTGTTACAACAGCGTGGCTTCGTAGTAAAAAAGTGCGGATATTAGACTGGCCTGCTTGTAGTCCAGACTTGTCTCCCACTGAAAATGTGTGGCGCAATATGAAGCCTAAAATACCACAACGGAGACTGTTGAACAATTTAAGCTGTACATCAAGCAAGAATGGGAAAGAATTCCACCTGAAAAGCTTCACAAATTGGTCTCCTCTGTTCCCAAACGTTTACTGAGAGTTGTTAAAAGGAAAGGCCATGTAACACAGTGGCAAAAATGCCCCTGTGCCATTTTTTTTGCAATGTGTTGCTGCCATTAAATTCTAAGTTAATGATTATTTGCAAAAAATAAATACATTTCTCGTAAAACATAATCTATGCAACATTTTGACCAAAGTACCACCATTACATGTTATGTAGTCCACAAGGAAATAATAACATGACCCCTT
Source organism: Nerophis ophidion (assembly GCF_033978795.1). NCBI lineage: Eukaryota > Metazoa > Chordata > Actinopteri > Syngnathiformes > Syngnathidae > Nerophis > Nerophis ophidion. Next base: position 17,907,387 of record NC_084636.1, read on the forward strand.
TAATAAGCTTTTTGTATGAAAAAAGACCCGAATAGACCCGCTCATCGGCAGTGCGCCGTATAATCCGGTGTGCCTTATGGTCCAGAAAATAAGGTATTTTATTTTTAGGCCACATCGCCCAGGCCTACCCCCTCTCTAAACTGAGAGACAACACAATAGACTGTATTAAAATTCCCCCTAACACACCGGCCTTTAGTCCTGCATGTCCTACACGCATTGTTATTTGTCTCCAGAATACCACAGAAGACCAACAAGTCTCAAATGGATCTGCCTTCTTTCATTGGTGTCATGGTAACTGTGATGGAGAAAGTTCAGTTACCCTTTCGTGTGACTGCATAAAGAAAAAGAAAGAAAAAAAACACTGATCTGAACCGCTTCTAATAAAACATGTCCTCAAATAACATAAAAAACAAACACGATTTTAAGATTGGAAACTCACATTGTGTGGAAATCCATAACAAGATATTGACAATAATCCTTTATAAAAGGCGGCAGCTCTTTGCCAGAGGGAAAAATACATAGGTCTGCGCTCAATTGAGCTGCATACTAATAGGCTGATTATGAGGCCTAATTATCAGATGGCACTTGTCAAGGGAAAACAGTGCAGGGTGCCCCCAGGGCAAAATGCAAAACAGAGACTAACTGTTGTTCTACTCAAAAGACACTCAAGGCACCCTCTCCATGATACCGCACCTGACAGGATGCCATTCATGAAAGGGAGAGAGTCAACAATAGACTATAAATACTAGGGGTGTAACGGTACGTGTATTTGTATTGAACCGTTTCGGTACGGGGGTGTACCGAACGAGTTTCTAACCTAAAGTCTTAACAAGCTGCTTTGATTCTTGTGCCTCTGTCTCAGCACCCAGCATTGTCCCACCCACACAACCATTTGATTGGTTACATATATAGCGGTAACAGCCAATCAGCAGTGCGTATTCAGAGCGCATGTAGTAAATGATTCAACGTCTAGCAGATAGGTGTTTAGCAGGTGAGCATAAGGCAGCCTACTCTCCCCAAATGATAATAAATACCTCCCAGTCAACTACTACAAACATCACTATGAGCCCTTTGACCTTCTACAATCTTAAACTGCAGCTCAGCTCACTCGCAGTTCTGGCTTGAGGTGAAGGCTAATTAGCTTTTGGCGTAACGTTAGCTCATTTTGCGGTGTGCGTGTGTGTGTGCGCGCGTGTGTGTGTGTGTGTGTGTGTGTGTGTGTGTGTGTGTGTGTGTGTGTGTGTGTGTGTGTGTGTGTGTGTGTGTGTGTGTGTGTGTGTGTGTGTGTGTGTGTGTGTGTGTGTTTTACGGACAGAAAAGCTTTGAATGGGAGGGTCCCTGTTATCACATTTTGATAAAAATATAACATTTACATAATAAAAATCAACTACAGGCTTCCCGAATGCTGTGATAAATTAAGCATGATGAGTTGACTTGAAACTGTTCAATGTTGCACTTGTTATATGAAGAAGAAAAGTTTTGTTATTTTATTTAATCTGAGCAACATTTTGAGGCAGTTTAATGTTGATTAACGTGGGCAGAATTATTATAGTGTTCCCAATGTTAAAAGGATAAAGCCATTGTTTACAAATTTGGTAACTAAATAACAAAAAACATTTATATTTTGTTGTTTTCTTACTGTACGGAAAATGAACCGAACCTTGACCTCTAAACCGAGGTACATACCGAACCGAAATTTTTGTGTACCGTTACACCCCTAATAAATACCCATTATTTGACCTACAGGAAGAAAACTGTCCAGAAGTCATTGTCATCATCACATTGAGAGGTACATGAAATATGTATATTCTCCAAGGCAACACATGGCAGCTGGATGAGAGAGGATTTTACCAGAAGGATGCTGAGACTCTCACAACCTTGACAGGAAATGTGTGCATGCGTGTGTGTGATTCCAGGATATGAGTGGACGCACCGTGAGCCGTGCTTCTATACTTCCTCCTAAAATTAATCTAATGCTGCTCTCAAGCTATGGCTTCAGGAGAGAATATGTCCATACTGCCGTTCGTATACACCGTTAATAATTCAACATTTAATATAGACAGAGACAAGCAATCTTGGAGAGAACAATAGCAGTGAATTATTGATTTGTCTCTCTAATCTTGTCTTTGGGTAGGGAGACAGTGACATAGTGGAAACAAAAATAATATTTTTTACCCAGCTCGGTATCTTTCTTGGCCCCGGAGAGTAACTTCCATCTGATTCAATTTAGTGAATTTTATTGCTGCTATCATTTCAGAATGGTTATATTTGCACTGAATCAGCTGGAGACTCCTGACATTTTCTATACTCAGTAACCTATAGTAAGTTTTAGGGACATGTCCCTTAGGCTTTTTCCCTCCCAAGTCAGTCATCCCTTTGACATTGACCACTACTAACTGCAGATCTATGACTACTATCATCATTAGGTGCTCATTTACTAAATATGCTCTGCTTTTACATTGCTTTGACTAAAACTGTCTGAAGAGTACCGTATTTTTCGGACTATAAGGCATACTAAATATCCTTTCATTTTCTCAAAACTAGACAGTGCGCCTTATAACCCGGTGGGGGGTGGGGGGGTTAACGGGGAGGAGTATATTTATAGCTTGACTTTCAGTGAATTCTAGCTATATGTATATTTATTTTATTATTGTCCATCTCGTTATATTCACTGTCACTATCTCTCTAACCATGCTGAACACCCTCTCTGATGACTTGCAAGCATACTTCTTCTTCTTACTCGCCATGTTTCTTCTTCGTTCTTCTGCTTCATCTCTGTTACGTTTTTTTAACATTACTGCTTGCCGTAGTTTTGAAGCAATGCATGATGGGAATCCGGATGTTGTGTATCAGTGTATTAACGTGCTGGCTGGAATAAACACACGCTGAGCAATAGTTTTGTGCCTGCGTACGTTATGGGTTATAGATAAACCTATGGATCACAGAGACATATATAATAGTCTCCTTCTTGTAGCGTGTGCAGTTGTCCACTCTCCAAGAGCCGTAGACCTTATATCGTGACTGGGCCGGCACGCTGTTTATATGGAGGAAAAGTGGACGTGACGAAAGGCTGTCCTCACTCAGGTCCACATGGACCTTGGGGGTGCATGCCTTGTTGTCCGGCTGCCATTTGGGAGAAATTCGGGAGAATGGTTGTCCCGGGAGAGGCACTGAAATTCGGGAGTCTCCCGGAAAATTTGGGAGGGTTGGCAAGTATGACATATAGACTGCAATATGACTCAAGTAAACAACACCAAAATGTTATACGTCCCATTGAAAATATAGAACATTACAGACGGCATTCAAAAATCTGTCAAAATGTTTTGGTACGACTTTGGTAAGCTATGAAGCTGCACACTGTGCTTCAACATACGAGCATTATTATCGTGTGTGTATAAGGCAAGACATTATCTGGCGTTGTGTTTCGCAATATTACGCAAAACCAATGTTTCTTACCTTCTGGTACCTTCTGATCTTCTTGGGATCTACATAAGTCCTGAAAATTTGCCTTTGTAGTCTGTGCCGACTTCTTGTTATGGGACATACATCCGACGCAGTTGCCATTTCTAATATAAAGTAGTGTAAAGTTCTTGCCTATATCTGTCAGAAAACTCTCGATGAAAGCGCTAAAACATACCGGTCTAGTGAGTTTACATTATTCACCCAAGGAACTTTAGTTTATGAGAGAGCTCCGGTCGAACATTTTTTCACGGGACACATTTCCGGCGTTGGTATTGCACTAGTGAGCCACCGTCTGAATGTTATTTAAATAATTAGCTCTATCTTTTAACACTTCTTCCACTCTAGTCCTTGCACGCTACACCGCTACAACGAAGATGACAGGGGGAAGACGCTGCCAAAGGTGAGCCATGTAAATAAGACTGTCCACAAAACGACGCATCCTAAAGCAACTGTCAGACAGCGGCTTGAAGATGATGTTTAAAACATAATCTATGCAACATTTTGACCAAGAAACCAGCATTACATGTTATGTAGAACACAAGTAAATGTTTTAAATTTAGAAAAAAAATTAAATAATAATATGACTCCTTTAATGCGCCCTATAATCGGCCTTTTGTATGAAAATAGACCTGACTATTTCCGCTCGGCAGTGCACCTAATAATCCAGTGTGCCCTATGGTCCAAAAAATATGATATTAACATTTTTAATATAGTGAATGTCATTGGCAGCGGCATAAAACTGCACTGCAGCATACTGAGAACTGTTTCTACTCAGTACTATGCATCGTAATCATTTTCCCCTATGATAATGTGTTCCCAGTAAAAGTAGCAGACTGGTTTGCCGCCAGGTGAGCACAGAGACGTACAAAAAAAAATGTTCCAGATGATTTTCATTGTGTCAGCCAATGTGAAGAATGTGCTGGCAGTCTCCCAAGAGCGCCACAGTGAAGGACACCATCAATGACAAACATCATCTGATCTCACTGGCAAGAAAATAATAGAATTGATCGGTAAGACTCATTTAACTGCTACAATAAAAAAAGAGCACCATGTAATAACTTTGTATAACAATATTTTCCACCAGATATCTGACAATTTACCGCAGAGAGAACGCAGTGTAATCATTTCATTGGTTGGGCTCTAATTACAGCAAGAAAAAAAGAAACAGGAATATATCAGCATTTGGCACTGCTGTCATCACCTATAGTTCACAATCACACCCACGCGTCGAATAGCTCATACTCTTTATGCACTTGTGTGTTTGAATGTGTGTGTGCGTGCGGCTACAGTGTGAGGAAAAAGCAATAAAATACCAAGCAGAGATTAGGTTGTATGCATTTTTTTGTATTATTTTTTTCTGTATTCGGAATAACATTTTAGCTTGGCAAAGTCCTTTTAAATGTTTTTTTATAATCATGTTATGGTCAAATTTGCATATAAAATCACAATTCACACAAAAATCACCCCCACCAAACATCCATCCATTCATCCATTATTCTAGCGTTTATCCCTTTCGGGGTCGTGGTGGGTGCTGGAGCCCATCTCAGCTGCATTCGGGCGGTAGGCGGGGTACACCAAGGACTAGTCGCCACCTCATCGCAGGGCCAACACAGATAGACAGACAACATTCACACTCCCATTCAAACACTAGAGCCAATTTAGTGTTGCCAATCAACCTATCCCCAGGTGGATGTCTTTGGAGGTGGGAGGAAGCCGGAGTACCCGGAAGGAACCCACGTAGTCACGGGGAGAACATGCAAACTCCATGAAAGATCCCGAGCGCAGGATCAAACCCAGGACCTTCGTATTATGAGGTAGACGCACTAACCCCTGCTCCACCGTGCTGCCTCCCACAAAACCACTCAGATGTAATAAGAAAATGTGCAATTATCGAGTAGATAGATAAAGATGCAGAATGTTCGTAGGTTTTTTTAGTTGGAAAATGGATAAAAGCACGACACCACAGTGGCTGTAGCTTCAGAAAAATGTTTTACTTAGAAATATTTACTTTTCGTCTTACAGGATTAGAAACTGCTAAAATCATGTGGGGGGCCAGCTTTTTTCTGGGTCATCTCTGGATGGACGCCAAGTAGTCAGATTGAAGAGTTGGACTCAACAGAGTCTGCTTCATCCATTGGCTGCAGGCCAAGCTCCTCATTGCCGATTAAACACACTAGACCTCTTCATTGAAAAGATTGAAACCATACTTAAATATGTTGTTACTGCTAAACAAACCCCAGAGAGTTCCACAGCTGATTTCCAAAAACAAATTACATCCACGTGCCTCTCATGCTTGAGATGGTGTGGCTCTCTAGTTGTTGTGCACCTGGCAAACAGCCAGCTTCGAGGCTTTCTGCATTGTATTTATTTAACCTTTCTTTTTCATTAAAAAAACTAAGTGTTTATTGTGATCATTAGGGTGGATTTTGAAGAGATCCTCATTCATAATGTGGAGCATTCATAAGCAGTCGAGGAGATCATCACCAAGGACATGGCGCAAGTACAAATACTAAATGAGGCATAGTAATGGCAGTCTTCATAACCGGTCTTGAAGGCCACATAAAGAAAAGAGCGGGATGACCTTGACCTATGGAGGACGACCTCTCTTTAACCCCCTTGACAGGACTGTACACCCCAAACACATCATCATCATCACTGTATGATATCATGCTTACTCTCCACTCTATTCTTTTCACACCACACTGTTTTTCAAACCTATTTCCTGACAAACTATGTTAACACTCTTTCTAATCCATCCATCCATTTTCTACCGCTTATTCCCTTTGGGGTCGCGGGGGGTTCTGGTGCCTATCTCAGCTACAATCGGGCGGAAGGCAGCGTACACCCCGGACAAGTCGACACCTCATCGCAGGGCCAACACAGATAGACAGACAACATTCACACTCACATTCACACACTAGGGCCAATTTAGTGTTGCCAATCAACCTATCCCAAGGTGCATGTCTTTGGAAGTGGGAGGAAGCCGGAGTACTCGGAGGGAACCCACGCAGTCACGGGGAGAACATGCAAACTCCACACAGAAAGATCCCAAGCCCGGGATTGAACCTACATAGTCAGGACCTTCGTATTGTGAGGCAGACGCACTAACCCCTCTCCACTGTGCTGCCCCTCTTTCTAACTGTGGTTGCAAAATTTATGTTTTGCATTTCTGTATTTATTTTCTTAAGATTACAGTTAAAACGCAGCGTAGGTTCTGGACCCACCAACAAATGTCAAAAAATCTGCAAGTAATTAAGACGTTCATAATAGCCTGTTTTGTTTACTGCTCCGTGGTGGGGTTTGATGTAAACGAACTGGACCACTGTCTTAAATCGTGTTATATTAGAGGCACATCTACTCTTCCTCTGTCCTGAAGGTTGATCTTCTAAAGCCAGCCATTCCTTCTACCCACACCCAATTCACTCCCCTTTTCCTCCTTCACTTTATTCAGGCGCGATCTAATTCACCAATGAATAATGGATGGAGGGATGGATAAATAGAAGACTGTGAAGAATCTCTTTCCTTCTCAAGCAGGATGTCTAGTGCTAATGCAGGGCAACATGCATTGGAGATGAGCCAAGGGACCTCCCACTCACTCTGTCTGTATGTCTGTCTAATGCCCCAAGCCTCTCTTTGCCTGCTATTCCTTTCTCTGCCCGAATGGTCATTGACAAGCTCTAAGATACATTCAGGATCGCTTATCACAGGTTTTGGTTCTATAGTCTTGCCTCATTTTGTTCATGACTGTAACATCATCAACATGTCGACAGCTGGACATGTTTTTGACCAGTTGCCATCACCCTTGTCATTGTTCATTACTTCAGTTCCATTAGTTTCTGACCTTGGGAGAGCAATCCCAGGCTTGCATTGACCCTGACCCTCCCCTGCTCACCTCTTTCTAATACCCTTAGAAGCCTCATCAAACAGACAGCTGCATCAAACGAGCCTCCTCCCTCCTGAAGCCACATAAGTGTTAGGCTCTATGCATTTAAAATGACTCGTTTTTCAGCAACGTTAGTGTCAGCCATGTGTCCATCGCACATCCATAGTCAGCAAACAAAAAAACATTTTTTTTATTTTATATTTCATTTTAGTTGCAAAAATCCCACATAATATTAATTAGTCTAATAAAATGATATGGTATAGTACAATACCAATTCTAAACCAATCCCAGCTCTGCAACACTCCAAATAACAATATACAGAGCGATTGAGAAGACACACAAACAACTGAAAAAAACTAACAAAAAAGTCAAACAAAAAATAATAACAGTATCAATTATAATAACAATACTGACAACAATACCAGTGATTAAAAAACATTAACAAAACAGAAAACAAACAAATCAGTGTTATCACTCATTTCCATCACCATTACAGCCATTAATACAAAACAATGATAGTTTCACATTGGCTTACAATTAGAGATGTCCAATATCGGACAGCCGATATTATCGGCCGATAAATGCTTGAAAATGTAATATCGGAGATTATCCGCATCGGTTTCAAAATTATCCGTATCGGTTTCAAAAAGTAAAATGTATGACTTTTTAAAACGCTGCTGTACGGAGTGGTGCACGGACGTAGTGAGAAGAACAGAGCGCCAATAAACCTTAAAGGCACTAACTTTGCGTCACATAATATATACAGCTTTTCACACACGCAAGTGAATGCATGCATACTTGGTCAACAGCCATACAGGTCACACTGAGGGTAGCCGTATAAACAACTTTAACACTCTTACAAATATAAGCTACACTGTGAACCCACACCAAACAAAATTGACAAACACATTTCGGGAGACCACCTGCACGGTAACACAACATAGACAAAACAGTACAAATACCCAGAACCCCTTGCAGCACTAACTATTCCGGGACGCTACAATATACACCCCCTAAGACCTCAACCCTGCCCACGTCAACCTCCTCATGCTCTCTCAGGGAGAGCACAAATAATGCACTTTGTGACTTCAATAATAAATATGGCAGTGCCTTGTTGGCTTTTTTTTTCATAACTTGAGTTGATTTATCTTGGAAAACCTTGTTACATTGTTTAATGCATCCAAAATTAGGCATAATAATGTGTTAATTCCACGACTGTATATATCGGTATCGGTTGATATCGGAATCGGTAATTAAGAATTAGACAATAACGAAATATCAGCTATCGGCAAAAAAGCCAATATCGGACATCTCTACTTACATTGCATTGCCACTCATAAGCTTGACGACACATTATCTATCAATGGATTGAATAAGTCAGGCAGTGACTTTATTATCTATTATATACCATAATTATAAAACAAAGGCATGTTTTAGGTTCATGTAATAGTTAAAACAAATTTATATAATGAATCCCAAACTAGAGGGCAGCACGGTGGGTGAGGGGTTAATGCGTCTGCCTCATAATACGAAGGTCCTGAGTAGTCCTGAGTTCCATCCCGGGTTCGGGATCTTTCTGTGTGAAGTTTGCATGTACTCCCCGCGACTGCGTGGGCTCCCTATGGGTACTCTGGCTTCTTCCCACCTCCAAAAACATGCACCTGGGGATAGGTTGATTGGCAACACTAAAATTGGCCCTAGTGTGTGAATGTGAGTGTGAATGTTGTCTGTCTATCTGTGTTGGCCCTGCGATGAGGTGGCAACTTGTCCAGAGTGTAACCCACCTTCCGCCCAATTGTGGCTAAGATAATCTCCAGCACCCCCCGCGACCCTGAAGGGAATAAGCGGTAGAAATGGATGGATGGATGGAATCCTAAACTATATTACGATATATGACTCATTATTATCTATTCTGAATGCAGTTTTGTTTACTGTTATCATCTCCACAGGTTGTGTATACCAGTCAATATGAGTCGTACGATTAATGTCTATCCATTTTCTTAATAGTACTATTATTGTTATGATGCATATCGACAGAAATTTATTTTATTCTTTGATGGGACATTACTGAATTGATGCAGGTCTCCAAGAAGACAAGTTAGCAATGTCATTGGGATTTTTTGGAATGTGATTGCTTCTTTCGTTGTTTGAGACCACAAGCCTTATTCTCTGACATTCCCACAGTAAATGGATAAGAGTTCCTTCAGCTGCCTGACACTTTATGCATATCTTGCTATTCACTGTACCCATTTTAAAGAACTGAGAGGGTGTAAAATTAAATATATTTCATATTTTCAAATTGACTCAAATTATTTTAATGGATCTAATGGGCTGATTGGCATTTTTAATCAATGTCATGCCATGATATATGTATTTTTCTAATGTTTAAGTCAGTCCCCAATTTCCAAACACATGCATCATTGGTTTCCGATAGCATGATGTTCATTCAATATTCCATACAACTTTTAAAATGATTGTTTAATAGTATCCTCATTAAAAAGTACCTGCCAAAAATGCATAATAAAGAAGGGAAAAAACACATATAAGTCGCACTGGAGTATAAGTCCCATTTTTGGGGGAAATTTATTTGATAAAACCCAACACCAAGAATAGACATTTGAAAGGCAATTTTAAATAAATAAAGAATAGTGAACAACAGGCTGAATAAGTGTACGTTATATGACGCATAAATAACCAACGGAGAAGGTGCCTGGTATGTTAACGTAACATATTATGGTAAGAGTCATTCAAATAACTATAACATATAGAACATGCTATACGTTTACCAAACAATCTGTCACTCCTAATTGCTAAATCCGATGAAATCTTATACGTCTAGTCTCTAAAGTGAATGAGCTAAATAATATTATTTTATATTTTACGGTAATGTGTTTAATAATTTCACACATAAGTCGCTCCTGAGTATAAGTCGCACCCTCGGCCAAACTATGAAAAAAACTGCGACTTGTAGTCCGAAAAATACGGTATATATTCCAGTTAATAAGTCATACTATCAGAGGCTGTGCATTTTGTTACAGCATGTTTTAAAGGCCTACTGAAACCCACTACTACCGACCACGCAGTCTGATAGTTTATATATCAATGATGAAATATTAACATTGCAACACATGCCAATACGGCCGGGTTAGTTTACTAAATTACAATTTTAAATTTCCCGCAGAGTTTCAAGTTGAAAACGTCGCGCCATGATGACGCGTATGATGACATGTACGCGTGACGCCTCGAGTTGGAGGGGACATATTAGCGCAGCACCACTAGCGGCTAAAAGTAGTCTCTTCTCATCGCGCAATTACACATTATTTTGGACATATGTGTTGCTGAATCTTTTGCAATTGGTTCAATTAATAATGGAGAAGTCAAAGTAGAAAGATGGAAGTGGGAAGCTTCAGCCTTTAGCCACACAAACACACAGTGATTCCTTGTTTAAAATTCCCGGAGGTGAAACTTTACTATGGATCACAGCGGTCATGCGAACATGGATCCCGACCGAATGTCAACCAGCAGGTTTCGGTGAGAAAATTGTGGTAAAAAGTCGCTTCTTACCGGAGATCAGCTGAGCTTGCCCCGTCCATAAAGCTGCCGTCGACTTCCCTGAGACATTGGTGTCAAGACACCCGTGGACACACACCTCCGACTATCAGGTACTGTTAAACTCACTAAAACACTAGCAACACAATAGAAAGATAAGAGATTTCCCAGAATTATCCCAGTAAATCTGTCTAAAAACATCATAATCGGTCCCAATGCAATCGCGTTTTTTTTTTTTTTTTCTAGTCCGTCGCTCTCAATATCCTCAAACATGAATCTTTCATCCTCGCTCAAATTAATGGGGAATTTGTCGTTTTCTTGGTCTGAATAGCTCTTTTAGTTGGAGGCTCCCATTAAAAACAATGTGAATATGTGAGGAGCCATCAACATGTGACCTCATCGTCTGCGACTTCCGGTAAAGGCAGAGCTTTTCTGTTAGCGACCGAAAGTTGCGAACTTTATTGTGGATGTTCTCTACTAAATCCTTTCAGCAAAAATATGACAATATTGCGAAATGATCAAGTTTGACACATAAAATGGACCTACTATCCCCATATAAGTAAGAAAATCTCATTTCAGTAGGCTTTTAATTATTGCTGCTAATTGTACAATGTACTTTTTTCAAGAGACTTTTAGTGACTTTTTCTTTATTAACAACTTCTAGCAACATATCTAGCATCTTTTTCTGGTGTTATTATAGACTGTACTCATGTTTAGAGACTTCTGTGCCTCGATGTTTGTGACAAAATGTTAGCTGCGGCGAGCGTGAGTTCACACTTGCTTCGCGGTGCTGCTACAGTTGGACTTTCCCTCCTTACAACCGGCACCTCTTAATATTTGCACATTTTGTAGATCGCTGTACAAGGGTATATCTGGGATATAAAAAGTATGTCCATACCCGATCTGATATTGGCTGCCTGTGCTCGAGACAAGCGCATGTGTCTTGTTTACGTCATCACAAGATCCGGTTTAGCAGTGTTTTTTGGGTGATCAAAGTCTTTTTTTGGCAGCCAAATATTTGGTGCATCACTAGTTAGTGTGCAAATAATAGTCTACCATATATATATATATATATATATATATATATATATATATATATATATATACTGAACAAAAATATAATCGCAAAACTTTTTTTTTGCTCCCATTTTTCATGAGTTGAACTCATATACACAAATTACCTATTGTTCACAAATCATTCTATATCTGTGTTAGTGAGCATTTCTTCTTTGCCAAGAAAATCCATCCCACTTCAGAGGTGTGGCGTATCAAGTTGCTGGTTAAACAGCATTATTATTGCTCAGGCATGCCTTAGGCTGCCCACAATAATAGGCCACTCTGAAATGAGCAGTTTTATCACACAGCACAATCACTCTTTTGAGGGGGCGTGCAGTTGGCATGCTGTCTGCAGGAATGTCCACCAAAGTTGTTGCTTATGAATTAAAATGTAATTTCTCTACCATAAGCCGTTTCCAAAGGCGTTTCAGAGAATTTGGCAGTACATCCATCTGGCCTCACAACTGCATGCCATATGTAACCACAACAGCCCAGGATCTCCATATCCAGCAAGTGCACCTCCATGATCGTCTGAGACGAGCCACCCGGACAGCTGCTGCAACAATTGGTTTGCATAACCAAATAATTTCTTCATTTACTATTAGAAACTGTGAGATGTGTTGCACTGCGTAGGGAAAATGGTGGTCACACCAGATGCTGACTGCTTTTCTGACCGTCCCAGATCCCCAAAAAAACAAAACTGCACATTGCGGACTGCTCTTTTATTGTGAGCAGCCTAAGGCACACCTATGCAATAACCATGTGGTTTAATCTGCATTTTGATATGCCACACTTGTAAAGTGGGATGGATTAACTTGGTGAAGAAGAAATGCTCACTAACACAGATTTTGACAAATCTGTGAACAATATTTGAGAGGACTAGGTCTTTTGTGTACATAGTAAAAGTTTTAGATCTTTGAGTTCGACTCGTGAAAAATGGGAGAGAAAACAAAAGTATTGCGTTTATAGTTTTGTTCAGTATATATAACCAAACTGTAATAATCTTATGGTGGTAATGTTTTATGTTCATGTGGTTTTCAATTGATGTTCATTGTTCCCATGTCCGTGCCTTGAAGGGAAATGGCGGTGAATGAGGTAGTGTTGTTTCTCTGTGGCGGTATGGAAAAGAAAGTGTGTGCACGGGAGGAAATGTGATGTAAGCATAAGATTGGCGACAAAAGTAAAAAAAAACATCAGGCTTTTGACTTCTTTTGGAAGCGACAATACATTATATTCTGCGATGACGTGGCGACTTGTCCAGAGTGTACACCGCCTTCCGCCCGATTGTAGCTGAGATAGGCGCCAGCGCCCCCAAAAGGGAATAAGCGGTAGAAAATGGATGGATGGAATACATTATAATTATTTAATTTGTTTTCACATTAAAAAAACAAACTTATTTTTAAGCAATTTTGCCATGGCAGTGCGCCACGTTCTGTTATATTAAACGCCTACCGAAATGAGATGTTCTTATTTAAACAGGGATAGCAGGTCCATTCTACTGTATGTGTCATACTGGATGTCTCTCTCTCTTACTCTCTATGTCTCTCTCTCTCTCTCTCTGTACCTATCAATCTATATACTGTATACTGTAGGCCACCCTAAGAGTGCTCTGGAGCACTAGTAGATTTTGTTCTTACCTACAAACAAATCCCAGCTAAGAAAACATTGGTGAATACAAAAATCTCCTTAAAAACTTCATGAGTGGGCCTAAGCACAAAATGTGTCCTTAAGAATCGTTGCTGAATGGGGCCCAATGATCTCAATCCCATCAAAACAACTTTGGAATACGGTTTGTGCAAAATGTGAACACACAAAATTATCACAAACACTCTTCTAAACATTAAAGGGGAAAAATATCACCAAACTTATGCAAGCGTCAATATATACCTTGATGTTGCAGAAAAAAGACCATGTATTTTTTAACCGATTTCCGAACTCTAAATGGGTGAATTTTGGCAAATTAAACGCCTTTCTGTTTATCGGTCTTTTAGCGATGACGTCAGAACGTGACGTCACCGAGGTAACACACCCGCCATATTCATTTTCACATTACAAACACCGGGTCTCAGCTCTGTTATTTTCCATTTTTTCGACTATTTTTTGGAACCTTAGAGACATCATGCCTTGTCGGTGTGTTGTCGGAGGATGTAACAACACTAACAGGGAGGGATTCAAGTGGCACCACTGGCAAGAAATCTGCCGCCAGACCCCCATTGAATGTACCAAAGTGTCTTCACATTTGACCGGCGATGCTAAGACAGACATGGCACAGAGATGTATGGATAACCTGCAGATGCATTTGCAACGATTAAGTCAACGAGTTTTGTTGATGTTGTTGACTTATGTGCTAATCAGACATATTTGGTCACGGCATGACTGCCAGCTAATCGATGCTAACATGCTATGCTAATCGATGCTAACATGCTATTTACGCTAGCTGTATGTACATTTGAAACTAGAGACCCACATTTAATGAGAAACGAACACTTACCAATCGACGGATTTAAGTTGCTCCAGTGTCACAAGATGCGAAAGTCCTGATCGTTTTGTCTGCACAATTTACCGGCGATGTTAATAAGGCAGCCATGTTATGGGCCACTTCATTAGGTACACCCACGCTATGGCCGAGTAGCGTCAATAGCTAGTCGCTCAATAGCTTCAATTTCTTCTTCAATTTCGTTTTCGCTATCTGCCTCCATACTCCGACCATCTGTTTCAATAAATGCATAATCTGTTGAATCGCTTAAACCGCTGAAATCCGTGTCTGAATCCGAGCTAATGTCGCTATATCTTGCTGTGGTAACCTCCATGTTGTTTGTATTGGCAGCCCTGTATGACGTCACAGGGAAATGGATAGTGGTTTCGAAGATAGCGAAAATAAGGCACTTTAAAGCTTTATTTAGGGATATTCCAGGACCGGTAAAATTTTTTAAAAAATTTCTAAAAATACAACAAGCCACTGGGAACTGATTTTCTATTGTTTTTAACCCTTTTGAAATTGTGATAATGTTCCCCTTTAAAGAAGAGAGAGACATAGCTGCAAGATTAATTCTATATTTTATTTTGCATCCAAAATTGTACAATTGATGCAAGACAAAGACATTTTCAATAATTACAATAATATACACTATGTTAAAAAATGTACACCAAATAATGACGAAAAATTATTGCCACACACACAAAGCCATATGAGCATCCTATTTTTACCCCTGGCTACGCTCTTTTATAGCATTATTGATTGGGCTGCATAAACCATGAAAAGCCCTGAAGGAATATTGCTGACAGAGGAGCCACAGGAGAGCAGTGAAAAGACAGAGAGGTTTATGATTCTTATTTTAACTTCCCACTTTCGCTACTGTTGAGTTTGCGCTTGGCTTGATCCATTTGCTCTCTGACACTCAAGAACGTTCCATTCATGAGACGGACAGCCGTCTCTTTAACAGACAGTTTGTGTGTGGCAGGTCTTCAGCACATCGTCACACATCACAATGGATTGAATAAGCCAGGCAGTGACTTAAAAGATGAGAAAATTATCCGTAAATAGAGGAATTTATGGGATGTGGAGCAAGATTCCAATGAAAGCTAGGTTTTAATTATCTGGAACCATTCTTCTCAGCTCGGTAATAGTCGGCCAGGCTAATTGAATTAAACTGAGGCATAACTCAGGCAGGAGGAACTAGAGCTTCAACCAGCTGCTCCGGCCTTCATGTGGCTCGCCACAGAACATGTGGGACAGCTGTACTTTAATTACAATGGCACTAGAACCAATAAAAGAGATGGAGGGGGACGAGGACTAAATGATCTCAATGAGAGGGTTCAGGGTCAGATGGAGCATTGGAGGCGTTATAATGTGCAAGTGTTTGTGTCAGTTTCCAACAAGCTTTCTTAATTACTGCACATCCATCAGTATGTGATCAAATGGATGTGCACTTTGCCATGCACAGACGGACTTAAGGGCAAACATACTAAATTTTCGGGCTATAAGGCGTACTTAAAAGTATTTCATTTTCTCAAAAATGGACAGCGCGCCTTATAACCCGGTGCGCCTAATGTACGGAATAATTCTGGTTGTGGATACTGACCTCGAAGCTATTTTATTTGGTACATGGTGTAATGATCAGTGTGATCAGTAGATGTATACATACATATACACACGCATACATACATACATATATAATAATAATAATAATAATAATGGGTTGTATTTATATAGCGCTTTTCTACCTTCAAGGTACTCAAAGCGCTCGGACACTACTTCCACATTTACCCATTCACACATATACATACATACACATCATACATACATATACATATACATATATACATATATATATATACATATACATATGTATATATATATATATATATATATATATACATATACATATACATATGTATATATATATATATACATATACATATACATATGTATATATATATATATATATATATATATATATATATATATATATATATATATATATATATATATATATATATATATATATATATATATATATATATTCAGGGTTTCCCCTAAACTGCCAAGGTACCTGTGCCGGTGGTGGGGGGGTGCTTATGGTCATGATCACCATGATGTCATTGAGTAATTTGCATAATTTGCTATGATGATATGATTTTCTTTAAAGCGGCTCAAAATATGTATACATGCATTTAGAACAAATCAGTTATTGTAAATTAGTATTAACAATTTCTTTTTTCCATACTTTCGATTACAATGTACTTTGTTGAGATTTTTTTCAGGTGTTTACAGACTTTTAATGACTTTCTAAAATTAATAAGAACGAGCAACAAATCTAGCATCTTCTTCTGGTGCAATAATAGAATGAACTCGTGTTTCATGCGAGCATGAAATCCCACTTGCTTTGCACTGTTGGTCTAGTTAAACTTTCTCTTCTTAAAAGCCGCTATTGTCCTCTTAATATTTTTTCACATTTTATACAGATATACACATGGCTGTCCATGTGTATATCTGCAATACATACTGTATATAAATCACGGCCACATTGCAGACATGCTGACAAAGCTCCAGATAGTCACAATGGCGTGTGTTTTGTTTACATCCGGTTTCAGTTGAGTGGTTTTCAGTGATCAAAGTCTTTTTTCGGTGGTAAAGTGTGCAAATAATAACCTATATATATATATATACACACACACACACACACACACACACAGTATACATATGTGAATTCATACTATAATGATCAGCTAATGTTAATGTTTTTTATGTCCGTGTGGTTTGGATTTGATGTTGGTTTTTCCCATGGTTGCAAACACACCGTCTGTGCCTGAAAGTTGATTGCCGGCGAAAAAGGAAGTGTTGTTGTTTGTCAGAGGAAGCGCGGACTAACGAGACAAAAGTGTTTGCACGGGAGGCAAACCCTGTTGGAATTGTGCCGTTTGTTATCATAAGATTGGTAATATAAGTTAAACATAGCATTGGACTTCGTCTGATTTCTTCTGGGGGCTACAATATAATATGGTACTTTAATTTGTTTTCAAGTATAAATAAACACAAATAAGTATGTTTATAATAATTACTAACAAAGTCTCCAAAGAAAATAAATGCATCGTCAACAAATATGCAAATTATATGATAATAGCATATCGACCCTGCCCTGGCCATGCCCCCACAATGCCCTTAGCCACAAAGTATGTTTTTCCAACTACTTGATTAATCAAAAAAATTGATTGACAGATTACTTGATTACTAAATTAATAAATAGCAGAAGCTCTAGGTACAATATTTGCAACACAGAGGTATCGTTCAAGTCATTAACCACACTGGCGGATTTTACAGCTGTTTTCATTACACTGCATGTCTATTTACAATAACTTGTGGTAAGATTAAAACTCATATAATAACATTGCATGATGGGTGCTATACTACTAAACGATTGATGCTGTCCTTGTTTATAAAGCCCTCACACAGACACACACACACTCATCTTGTGACAAGCGGAAAAAGGTAAAGCGATGGCCCATGATCGCCGCCCTAACCTGAGATAGGAAGTCATCCATCATTCTTTCAGCGTTCAGTGTACCAATCAGTCTCTGACATCACAGAACAAGACACGTTTTTTTTCCTTTGCATTTGGCTACAGTAAATAAATATTATAAATACCCAAATTGAAAATAAGATTTTCTTCATCTCAGTATGTTAATAATGACTGAATTAATCAATTACATATTACAAAACTGTTGTATAAACTAAATCACAGATATCATTCTATTATAAAAAGGTCAGTAAATTGTGTATATATTTGTAAACACTCTGGAGTGGGAAAGGGGGAGAATTAAATAAACTGTGCTTATTCCTACTGGATTGGGGGGGTTTTTCAACCCCCCCCCCAGCGTTTACTTGTTTCTCACCATTTTTGTAAGGTGCGGCAGAAGTTGGCCGACCCGTCACCGATCTTGTTATGTCTCCCTGTAATGTTAGTCTGCATGGGATTGTGCTGAAAATCTTAATTTCCCCTCGGGGATTATTAAAGTATTTCTGATTCTGATATATACCTGTATCTTAAACAAAACGTGCAAAGTGCCTATGGTTGCCTAAGTGTTTTATCTACCAAGATAACCAGTATTCTGATTATTTTTTGTTGTAAGTAGTAACGTAACGTGTTGTTTATTCTTATAAAGACGTTAGTTAGCCGTTACTATATCGAAGCAATTTTCGTTAATTTTCTTCATTAACATTAAGTTTATAGCCTCAGAGCAGCAGAGCGGACATATCGCTAGCTGCTGTGCTGAGTCTCAAACAGAAGTGAACAATATAAACAGATGAGAGTAGTGATAAAGTCGCTACAAGGAGAAATATAAGTTCTCAAGCAAATAGATGTTTGTGTAAATAAAGCTGTAGTCACTCACCAATGGCCGAATGCAGTCGGTGACCAAAGCATTGCATCACACGGGAGTCGAGAAGTCGGCACCGAAGCTGGCATATTCTTTTGAAAAATGTGTTGTGTTGCGTTGTTCTGCGTCAAAGAAGTCTACGTAAACATGCAAACAGCGGTGTTGAGCCAAAGAGATGCCCTGTGCTTCACCCTTCAGGCGCAAAGAAAAGCAAACGGCCGTAACACAGGCACATCAAAAGATACCTGTATGGCGGTATTGTTTCAAATATATATATATATATATATATATATATATTTTTTTTTTTTTTATTTTTTTTATATATATATATATATACAGTGGGGCAAAAAAGTATTTAGTCAGCCACCGATGTGCAAGTTCTCCCACTTAAAATGATGACAGAGGTCTGTAATTTTCATCATTCGTACACTTCAACTGTGAGAGACAGAATGTGAAAAAAAATCCAGGAATTCACATTGTAGGAATTTTAAAGAATTTATTTGTAAATTATGGTGGAAAATAAGTATTTAGTCAACCATTCAAAGCTCTCACAGATGGAAGGAGGTTTTGGCTCAAAATCTCACGATACATGGCCCCATTCATTCTTTCCTTAACACGGATCAATCGTCCTGTCCCCTTAGCAGAAAAACAGCCCCAAAGCATGATGTTTCCACCCCCATGCTTCACAGTAGGTATGGTGTTTTTGGATGCAACTCAGAATTCTTCTTCCTCCAAACACGACGAGTTGAGTTTATACCAAAACGGATACATGGATGATACAGCAGAGGATTGGGAAAATGTCATGTGGTCAGATTAAACCAAAATAGAACTTTTTGGTATAAACTCAACTTGTCGTTTTTGGAGGAAGAAGAATACTGAGTTGCATCCCAAGAACACCATACCTACTGTGAAGCAATGGGGTGGAAACATTATGCTTTGGGGCTGTTTTTCTGCTAAGGGGACAGGACGATTGATCCGTGTTAAGGAAAGAATGAATGGGGCCATGTATTATGAGATTTTGAGCCAAACCCTCCTTACATCAGTGGGAGCTTTGAATGGTTGACAAAATACTTATTTTCCACCATAATTTACAAATAAATTATTTAAAATTCCTACAATGTGAATTCCTGGATTTTTTTTCACATTCTGTCTCTCACAATTGAATTGTACCTATGATGTAAATTACAGACCTTTGTCATCATTTTAAGTGGAAGAACTTGCACAATCGGTGGCTGACTAAATACTTCTTTGCCCCACTGTATATATTATATATATATATATATATATTTCTAAAATATACCGCCCAGCTCAAATTCAGTGTATTGCAGAGTTATTTCAAACTACTAGTTTTTGTTCAAATAAAAGCATTACATGTTTTGAATTATCTGTCATTGGTATTCATTGTTTTTTTTAAATGTATTGTAAAAAAATCGGAAATTTTATTTTTGTGAGAAAATCTGAGATTTTTATCGCCCAGTTCTAAGCTCTTGTATTGGCTTTTGAATGCATATCATAATGACAACCTGATAAATTCCATACACACATATTGGCAAATGCAAATCCTTCAGCAGACTGAACCACATCATATTTACGTCCCAAAACAAGGAGACGCTAGCAATCAAACACAAACATGCAAGAAAACATAAGAACAGGTTGTACATCACAGATTCTATCATATGCAACTAAAGAAAGTTGTTGACTCTGACATCTAAAATTAAAACAACTGCTTGACATTCTGGCAGTCGTGTGCTAAAGAATAATTATAGCCGTCCTTAACTTGGGTGTTTTTGCAGTCTAGTGCAAGATGCCAACTGCAGTGCTATAGCCATACTTAGGTTACTTTCAAATACTTTTTGTCAACTGCACCATTGACAATAAAGTAGCAGTGATGATTTAGTAAATGAGTCAACACATTGGTGGGTAATTGCATCCTAATTTCAGCTGATGTAAGGAGGTTATTCTGGGTGTCCCTGTGATTTGTGAGTGTGTGGTGTGTTTACTACACAGGGAGTCCTCTTACCTTCAGTAGATGGAGCTTGGTCCTGGGCAGCGTACAGCATATCTTTGAATGCCTGATGAGGAAAAGAAATGCAAAGACTGAGCAGAGCTTCAACTGTTGGAAATGACTGAATCAAACAGCACAACAAGATCTAACCAGCATGTACAAAGCACTTGTAAATAACAGTTGTTGTTTGTCCTTAGTTATTGGCTATAGTTCGCTGCAAATCGTAAACTCAAGTGCCTACCTGTTAATTTTCTTAGTGCTAAAGATTACCATTAGTTGGTATATTTAATGTATATCTACAGTCCAGGCCAAAAGTTTGGACTCACCTTCTCCTTCAATGTGTTTTCTATATTTTCATGACTAATTACATAATAGATTGTCACGGAAGACATCAAAACTATGAATGAACACATGTGGAGTTATGTGCTTAACAAAAAAAGGTGAAATAACTGAAACTTTTGCTCTGATTACTGCTTTGCACACTCTCGGCATTCTCTCGATAAGCTTCAAGAGGTAGTCACCTGAAATGATTTTCACTTCACAGGTGTCATAGTTCTGATGCCTTCAGGGACAATGTACAATGTAAATAGTCAGAAAAATAAAGAAAAAACGCATTGAAATGCACTACAAAACATACAAGAGTTTTACTTGTTTTAAGTGTTTTGGTCCTAAATTATCTCAGTAAGATATTACAGCTTGTTGCTGAGATTGTATGACCTATATTGAGTAAAACATGCTTGAAACTAGAATATCAACACTCAAGATGTAGCATCAACACTCACAAATATAAAACATATTTTTTAAAGTAATAATTTCTTACTTCAAGCATAAAAAAAAAATCATGATGCCGAGCTCATATCATTATGTCAAGATAATGACACTAGCATAAAAGGTCTCTTTTTTTTCTACCAAGAAAAGTGCACTTGTTATTAGTGAGAATAACCCCAAAATAGCTTATTTTAAGGTATTTTGGGGTTCATTGAGGCTAGCTAATTTGACTTGTTTTGGAAAGTCTTGACCAGCCAATTTTTTTTGTTCCGTTGGCAGATAATTTTGCTTAGTTCAAATTAAAAAAAAAAAGTCTTGTTTTTGAACACTGACTTTTTGCAGTGTGAGAAGGTGTGTCCAAACTTTTGGTCTGTACTGTATGTGTAGGGCTGGAGATGGAGCACCCGGCATCGACAAGTACCAGGTCTTACATTTCGAGTGGCCTGGACTTGTCTTTATAGGTAAAAGTCAATTCCTATTTTCGATGTATTTAGTAGAAGAAAATAATGTATTAGTTTAAAAACTGTGTTGACATGTTGCACTGTCAAACTTATTCCAGCATTTAAAAAAAAAACAATACGGCTCTTTACAAGGCGAACAAAAACATAAAAACAAACAAACAAAATCCTGGTAAAAAGTTGCTTATTGTAGTTGAATCATTTACACAAGGCACAATGTATGATAAGAAAAAGGTAAGGTGGAAAACAATCGCTAAAACAAACTCCTGGTAAAAAGTTGCTTATTGTAGTTGAATCAAGGCACAATGTATGATAAGAAAAAGGTAAGGTGGAAAACAATCACTAAAACAGTCACTCTGCACGTTGCTAAAAATAGTGGTGTCCACATAGTGAAAAAGCATGCGTTCATCCACTTACGAAACTATAGATACCTCTCAATGCTACATTTTTATTTACAGTCGTATTTTATATAATACATCATTTTTGCCTCCAATAGGAAACTCGATGTTGAATAACTTAATGTGATTAACACAATGCATATTGACCAATATGAGCAAAAGCATCACAGAAAATATGCCAGAATTAGCTACAGCAGCTAAATGTTATTGGTTTTATCTGTTTAGTTCACATGCGCCCGTTAAGCTTTTCAATCTGGCCCGCCGGACATTCCCCAAAAATTTTTTTACATCTTTAAGATGGAAAGTGTAGCTGCCATTATGATGTGCAGTGATGTTTTCTAATGACCGCAAGTCTTAACTATACAAAGTATTTCAATGGTTGGGATCTGCACTATTGCATGATATTTTAGTGACTCGTGTTGTCCCGATGCCAATATTATTTCAATACTTTTCGGTACTTTTTGATACTTTTCTAAATAAAGGGGACCGGGAAAAAAATGCATTATTGGCTTTATTTAAACAAAAAATCTTATGGTGTGGCGGACCGGTACTTTTCAGAGGCGGTATGGTACCGAATATGATTCATTAGTATTGCGGTACTATACTAATACCTGTATACCGTACAACCCTACTAGTGACTATGGTAATCCACGTCACTGCAGCTCAGACAAGGCACCAAGCAATGTGGGTGAGGAGCGTTTCCACAGAGTGTTTCCAGAGCCTGAAATGTGGGTGTCAGGGAATATGCAGGAGGAGATTTTTACAAGAAAGTTCTAAGGTTTAGTGATTTATCAGGTATATCAGATTGTAGATGTTTTTTTACCCTTCGCGTCCATATTTTGCTGTTTGTTGCATTTTTGATGCATTCAGCTTGATTGTAAAATATGCCGATGAAGGGGGGGTGTGACGTTCATATGTTGCCAATATTCAGGATTTTATCGTTCATAGGAAAATTAAAAATTCCATTCCGTTTTTAAGTCGGTCTGTCATAACATTTTTAGCATTCAATCAGACATTATTGTGAGGTTTTATATTAGTTTCCCCAAAAATAGATACACCGGCCCCCAGACACATTATTTTCTCTAAATGTGGCCCCCAAGTCAAAATAATTGCCCAGGCCTGGTTTAGTTCTTTGAAACATTTTCATACAAAGTCAAATTCATAACTGTTCTAAAAAAAAATAACCCGCTTTATAAAAGTGTAAGAGGTAGTGTATGCTGTGCCAGTTCAAACTATGAGTTTTTTGTCAAATAAAAGCAAAACTTGTTTCGATTTATCTCATCATTTGTATTCATTTGTTTCTTTAAAATGTATGGAAAAATACATTTTGTGTTGGGCTATATCGCCCAAGTCTAAGTCATATATAATTGGTATCCTAATTGGCACCATAAACACTTAAAAAAAAAAAAAAATGTTATGTATTAAACCCTGATCAGAACAACCCCATTTCTAACAGGATATTTTTAACCGTTTTCTATTATTAAGTTTTAATAAATTAGGTGAAACTTTTCTTAAAGTGTACCTGTGTGGAAAGAAACTTCTATCCTTTTTCTACCGCTTGTACCGTTCAGTGTCGCGGAGCCTATCTCAGCTGCATTCGGGCGGAAGGCGGGGTACAAACTTCATAACATTTAAATTCAAGTTCAAAGGATTAATACTTTGGTATTGGTTGAAAATAGCACATTTTTAACCCGCCTCTTAAAATAATCGGAATTGAGAATAGTTTGGAAGTGGAATTGAAACGATGAACCGCAGTTGGAACCCAATTATCTAAATCCAAACAATGCCCAACCGTATGTGTTTAGGACACAACAATACCCTCACAGCAAGATTATTGACCAATCCTGGTAATGACTTTCTTTTGTCATTTCATTTAGATCGATCATAAAGATATTGAACAGAGGATTTCACATCTGAACGACACTGAACTGATAAGAACAAAAAAGAGACAAAGCATGCTCAGTCCATCAAGTGGAAACCATGAGTTACTGATAGTGGAGGTGGATTGCTGTGTGTAAGTGGCGGCTTGCTTTGTTGTTGGTAAAAGTTCTATGAGCACATCCACCATCGGAGCCTAACCTTCTCCCCATACTAATAGGAGGAAAATAGATATTCAGATCCATTCGGGGCAGGTGTTCATTAAGATGAAGGCATCGCCATGGTGATAGGAAAAGGGAGGGAAGGGGTTAGCCCTTTAGGGAATTGGGATAAACCTGCAGGATTGCCAGTAATCAGTGCTGAAACCTGTAGACAATAACTAACCCGAGCCTAATGGGGCCCATCACTTTGAATGACTATGCATTGACGTAATGGACACTACATGCGTGTGTTAAACGCTGCAGTGTCAACTCAACGTAATATTACTATGGATTTGTCTTTTGCGAAACGTTGAGTGGGCGCCAAAATAAATATTTGAGGGGTGGATGGTCAAATAATTCCATTTAGATGCTGTAGATCATTGTGCTGAGAGTGTTTGAAGACATCTGCATCTCAAACAGAATCACTTATGTCCTGGAGGTTTTGAGCCTGCAAGTGGATCCCGGTGAAGAAACCAGGGAGGATGGTGAAAAGGAGGAGGAGGAGGAGAAAGGGCAGGTCTGGGACCAGATGTCCTCCCGATGGGGGAGGAACATGATGGGATGAGGGTGGCAAGAGGGGGAGGGGGTTCTCAGCAGTCGTCTTGCCAATGCCTGTTGTCTACATGATGTTCATACTTGATATTGTTAATACATGCTGATAAATCACACTTTGCTTGCATACAGAATGATGGATGATGTAGACTTTATATCCATCCATCCATCCATTTTCTACCGCTTATTCCCTTTCGGGGTCGCGGGGGGGGGGGCGGATTACACCCTGGACAAGTCGCCACCTCATCGCAGGTAGACTTTATATGCAATTTAGAAAACATCCACCACAATAAAATGGTCTGTGTACCATTAACACACTGGAATCAGTGGAATCACAAAGGTGTCTGTCTTTGAGTCCAAGTATCAGCATTTGCCCTGTTTGAATTGCAAATGGGAGCCTTCATATCCACTCCAATACTCCTCTTCATCATCATCATCATTATGGAAGGTTAGATGAGTGATTGGATTGCAGATATGAAAGCATAAGTGGCCTTGTTCGCCCACACACACACAGTACTGTATAGGTTACATCCTGTATGTATAGTCTGTAGTTATACAACACAACTGTATCAGTTACTGTATTGAATTAAACTTTTTCGATTGGGTACATTTAACAATTATTGTATTTTCCGGACTATAAGAGGCAATTCAAATCTTTTTTTTTCCTCAAAACTCGACAGTGCGCCTTATAACTCAGTGCGCCTTTTGTACGGAATAATTCTGGTTTTGCTCACCGACCTCGAAGCAATTATATTTGGTACATAGTGAAATGATATGTGTGAGCAGGAGATGGCAGTCACACACAAGAGACTCGTGTAGACTGCAATATGATGGCAATATGACTCAATTAAACAACACCAACATTTTATGTGTTCCATTGAAAATATACATAAGGACGACGTGGCGCAGTGGAAGAGTGGCCGTGCGCAACCCGAGGGTCCCTGGTTCAAATCCCACCTAGTACCATCCTCGTCACGTCCGTTGTGTCCTGAGCAAGACACTTCACCCTTGCTCCTGATGGATGCTGGTTGGCGCCTTGCATGGCAGCTCCCTCCATCAGTGTGTGAATGTGTGTGTGAATGGGTAAATGTGGAAGTAGTGTCAAAGCGCTTTGAGTACCTTGAAGGTAGAAAAGCGCGATACAAGTACAACCCATTTATCATTTAACATTACACACAGCGCTCAAAAATGTATCAACATTTTTTTGTATGACTTTGGTAAGCTGTGAAGCCGCACCGCTTGATGGATTGTACTGTGCTTCAACATAAGAGTATTAAACGGTGTATATATAAGGTAAGACATATTATCTGGCATTTTGTTTAGCAATATTATGCAAAAGCAACTTTTCTAACCTTCTGGTACCTGCTGATCTGTAGTTGGGATCTGCATAAGTCCTAAAAAATTGCGCGCATCCGCCTTCTTCTTTTTCTCTATCCTCTTTTTATGGGACAGTCATCCTCCGCTGTTGCCATTTCTAACATAGTCGTGTAAAGTTCTTACTTATATCTGCCATGAAAGCACTAAAACATACCGGTGTAGTGAGTTTTTTTTTTATGGACCCAAGGAACTTTAGTTGTTAGAGAGTTCCGGTCAGCAGGTTTTTCACGGGACACATTTCCGGCAGATGAGGAGATGCTGCTCCGTTATTGATTTAAGTAAAGTTAGAATGTCATTAAAACAGTTAACTCCATCTTTTATAAATAAATAAATGGGTTGTACTTGTATAGCGCTTTTCTACCTTCAAGGTACTCAAAGCGCTTTGACACTACTTCCACATTTACCCATTCACACACTGATGGAGGGAGCTGCCATGCAAGGCGCCAACCAGCACCCATCAGGAGCAAGGGTGAAGTGTCTTGCTCAGGACACAACGGACGTGACGAGGATGGTACTAGGTGGGATTTGAACCAGGGACCCACGGGTTGCACCCGGCCACTCCCCCACTGCGCCACGCCGTCCCTTTTGACACTTCTTCCACTCCCGTCCTTGCACGCTACACGCTAATGTTCTATATTTGAATTGGAACATATAAAATGTTGGTGTTGTTTACTTGAGTCATATTGCAGTCTACACATATCTCTTGTGTGTTACAACCATTATATTGTAGCCTACAGGTATCTCTCATGTTTTACTGCCATCTACTGGTCACACTTCTTTTTCTCTATCCTCTTTTTATGGGACAGTCATCCTCCGCTGTTGCCATTTCTAACATAAAGTCGTGTAAAGTTCTTACTTATATCTGCCATGAAAGCACTAAAACATGCCGGTGTTGTGAGGGTTTTTTTTTATGCACCCAAGGAACTTTATTAGAGAGTTCCGGTCAACAGGTTTTTCACGGGACACATTTCCGGCGGATGAGTAGATGCTGCTCCGTTATTGATTTAAGTAAAGTTAGAATGTCATTAAAACAGTTAACTCCATCTTTTGACACTTCTTCCACTCCTGTCCTTGCACGCTACACGCTAATGTTCTATATTTGAATTGGAACATATAAAATGTTGGTGTTGTTTACTTGAGTCATATTGCAGTCTACACATGTCTTTTGTGTGTCACTACCATTATATTGTAGCCTACAGGTATCTCTTATGTTTGACTGCAATCTACTGGTCACACTTATCATTACACTAAAA